>NW_023994820.1:12500-215799 GCF_015586225.1 Lucilia sericata | reverse complement strand
TGTGTAAAACACGCTCACGATTAAAACGAAGCAATAGAATTTAACCAAATTCACCCAAAGTGTTCTTCATTTTCCTAAGTTGTTTGGTATTGAAAATGGGCAAACGCGGGTTCACACCGGGAAAAGTTATGAATCAAAATTTAAAACAACCTAAAACAATTTTCTCGAAAACTATGCAAGATAATTCTATGGAAATCACCACACATTCGTTTCTGCACAAAATCTTGATCCCTGCTGAAAATTACTAGAATCGGTCCACAATTCATGTACCTCCCATACAAAAGTACATATTCTCGGAAAATGGGTTTTTTGTTAATAACTTCCGCCACAATGTCGATATCTTCACAAAATTTTGCAAATTAAAATCTTATGTCAATAGAATTCATACAGAGAAAAAATTTTCTGGATCGGTCCATAATTGGACATATCTCCCATACAATGTCCCCTCCCGAAAATCACTTAAACGCGCATTACTCATTACCAAATAGAGATATCCATATAAAATTTGGCACAAGTATTACTCATATGCACAGAAATATTACTGTGAAAATTTTTTTTTCTCACATATTACTGGTCATAGCTCCCATACAAAAATAAAATAACTCAAACGCGCATAACTCATTACTAAATTAAGATATCCATATAAAATTTGGTACAAGTATTGCTGATATGCACAGAAATATTACTGTGAAATGTTTTTTCCGATCGGTCCATAATTGGTAATAGCTCCCATACAAGGTCCCCTCCCGAAAATCACTTAAACGCACATTACTCATTACCAAATTAAGATATCCATATAAAATTTGGTACAAGTATTGTCCATATCCATAATTGGTCATAGCTCCCATACAAGGTTCCCTCCCGAAAATCACTTAAACGCACATTACTCATTACCAAATTAAGATATCCATATAAAATTTGGTACAAGTATTGTTCATATCCATAATTGGTCATAGCTCCCATACAAGGTCCCCTCCCGAAAATCACTTAAACGCGCATTACTCATTACCAAATAGAGATATCCATATAAAATTTGGCACAAGTATTACTCATATGCACAGAAATATTACTGTGAAAATTTTTTTTCGATCGGTCCATAATTGGTCATAGCTCCCATACAAGGTGCCCTTCCGAAAATCACTTAAACGCACATTACTCATTACCAAATTAAGATATCCATATAAAATTTGGTACAAGTATTGTCCATATGCATAGAAATATTACTGTGAAAGTTTTTTCCCATCGGTCCATAATTGGTCATAGCTCCCATACAAGGTCCCTTAACGAAAATCATTTAAACGCTCATATCTCATTACAGATGCCAGCTCATATAGGCCAATATCACTATTACCGGTGATAGGAAAACTGTTTGAAAAACTATTCTGTAAAAGGCTGAAAAGTATAATTACAAATAGAAATATTATACCAAATCATCAATTTGGATTTCGTGAAAAACACTCTACAATCGAACAAATACATAGGATAACACATACAATTGAAAATGCCCTAGAAAACAAAGAAATATGTTCATCCGTATTCTTGGATATTTCAAAAGCTTTCGATGGTGTATGGCATAAAGGCTTGCTACATAAACTAAACATGCTCTTACCAATTCAATACTGCGAAATGCTAGAATCTTACCTAAAAGAAAGATATTTCCGTGTTAAAATCAATGATGAATTCTCAAATCTTTATCCGATAAGCTCTGGTGTCCCGCAGGGAAGTATCCTGGGACCAATATTATACTTACTGTATACCTACGATTTACCAGTAGATTCAGATTGTATTGTCGGCACATTTGCAGATGACACTGTAATCATGTCAACTGGAAAAGATGTTGAAGTCGCAACACATAAACTACAACTAGCACTAAATCGAATAGATAGGTGGACTAAAAAATGGTGTATCAAACTAAATAGCTCAAAATCGATTCATGTAAATTTTACAAATAAAAACGTCAACCACAAACCAGTCTTTATCGATGAAATTGAGATTCCACACGAGAACACCGCTAAATACTTGGGAATGACCCTAGACGCAAAGCTTCGTTGGAAAGCGCATGTTAAGAAGAAAAAGGATGAGCTAGAGTTAAAGTTTAGAAAAATGGATTGGTTAATTGGGAGAAAATCTAACCTTTCAGTCCATAATAAGCTAATTGTCTATAAACAAATTCTAAAGCCAGTATGGAGCTATGGCATCCAGATATGGGGATGCGCTAAAAACGATGTTATTAAAATTATACAAAGATTTCAAAACAAAATCCTAAGGACCATCCTGAATGCCCCATGGTACGTTAGAAACTCTGATATCCATAGAGATCTCAACATGAACACAGTAACAGAGGAAATTATTATGAAAGCAGAACAACATAGGCGTAAACTTATACTCCACCCAAATGAAGAAATAGCGTCCTTATTAAGAACCACAAATGTAGTAAGACGACTAAACAGATGCCAACCTCATGACCTCATCAGGCGTTTCAATCAGCATAATGTTTTATAAAATATTTGAATTGCTGTTAATACTAAATTATATGTTTAAATAATTAGCCTCAAACTGCTAGTTAGTCTATTTTGACTAGTCGCAGTATTTTAAGAAAAATTGTATATGTCAATTTATACCGTTTTAAATAAAAAAAAAAAAAAAAAAAAATATCTCATTACTAAATTAAGATATCCATATAAAATTTGGTACGAGCATTGCCCATATGCATAGAAATATTACTGTGAAAATTGTTTCCGATCGGTCCATAATTGGTCATAGCTCCCATACAAGGACCACTCCCGCAAATCACTTAAACGCACATTACTCATTACAAAATTAAGAAATCCATATAAAATTTGGTACAAGTATTGCTCATGTACACAAAGATATTACTGTGCAATTTTTTTCCGATCGGTTCATAATTGGTCATAGCTCCCATACAAGGTCCCCTCCTAAAAATCACTTAAACGCGCATAACTCATTACTAAATTAAGATATCCATATAAAATTTGGTGCAAGTATTGCTTATATGCACGGAAATATTACTGAGAAATATGCACATAAAAATTACTATAAAATGGTTTTACGATCGGTCCATAACTGGTCATAGCTCCCATACAAGGTCCTCTCCCGAAAATCACTTAAACGCACATAACTTTGTATACATAATTGGTCATAGCTCACATACAATGTACTTTTACAAAAATCTCTTAAACACCCATTACTCATTACCAAATAAAGCAATTGATACAAAATTTGGCACAAATATTAGTTTTGTATACAAAAATTCTATTTCAAGATTTTTTCACGATCGGTTCATAACATGCGCTCGGTCCCATACAAGGTTCCCTTCAGAAAATCACTTAAACACACATTACTTATTTCTAAATTACGATATAGATACAAAATTTGACTGAAATATAGCTTTTATGTACAGAAATTTTACTTAAAGAATTTTTTACGATCGGTCTATATTTGGTCATATCTCCCATACTAGGTCCTTCCCCTAAAAGCGCTTTCACAGTATTTAACTAGTTGCATTATCAATTTGTGTAGAACAAAATTATATATATGTACTTTGAAAATCCTTAAATCTTTCACACACATGCATACATGCAAATTACTAAATATTACTAAGCCCTATAAAAATATAAAGAAAATGGCGTTTGTAATGTTCAATAAATCTTGGAATTGTAATAGATTTAAACTGTAAATCATGGGATTTTTCTATTTAAGACATGAGAAAACTTATTTCTACAAATATTTGATGAATTAGAAAAGTATTAATATAAAAGTAGCTGGTGGAGGGTATTTAAGATTCGGCTCAGCCGAATATAGCACTCTAACTTGTTTTCTCAAAAACTGTGCAAGATACTTACATTAAAATCATCATACATTCGTTTCTACACAAGAGCTTGATTCCTGTTGAAAATTAGTTTTTTGTTAATAACTTCCGTGAAAATGTTGATATCATCAAAATTTTGCAAATTAAAATCTTATGTCAATGGTATTCCTTCAGAGAAAAAATTTTCTGCCTAGGTCCATAATTGGACATAGCTCCCATACAAGGTCCCTTCCCGAAAATCACTTAAACGCACATAATTCATTATTAAATTAGGATATCCATATAAAATTTGGTACAAGTATTGCTCTCAAATACAGAAATATTGCTGTGAAATTTTGTTTCCGATCGGTCCATAATTGGTCATAGCTCTCATACAAGGTCCCCTCCTGAAAATCACTTAAAACCACATAACTCATTAGTAAATGAAGATATCCATATAAAATATCGTAGATGTATTGCTCTTATGTACAAAAATATTACTATGAAAGTTTTTTCGGATCGGTCCATAATTGGTCATAGCTCACATACAAGGTCCCCTCCCGAAAATTACTTAAACGCGCATAACTCATTACTAAATTAAGATATCCATATAAAATTTGGTGCAAGTATTGCTCATATGCACAGAAATATTACTGTGTGTTACTGATCGGCCTATAATTGGTCATATCTCCCACACTAGGCCCTGCCCCTAAAAGCACTTTAACCGCATTATAAATTTGTGTAGAACAAAATTATATATATGTATTTTGAAAATCCTTAAATCTTTCACACACATGCATACATGTAAATTATTAGATATCGCTCAAGCATATCTTAGGGCGCTATAAAAATATTAAAAGAAAAGATTTTTAAGCTCAAATATTTGTAGAAACTTATTGCCACAAATATTAGATCAATTAAAAAGTATTAATATGGAAAGTAGCTGGTGGAGGGTATTTAAGATTCGGTTCAGCTGAATAGCACTCTAACTTGCTATTTATACATATTGCTTTAGGGTAGCACAGTTACACTGGGTGAGTGTTTGTATTTAGTAGGTATGTATGTGTATTATGTATGTATGTATGTATGATGTATGTATGTATGTATGTATGTATGTATGTATGTATGTATGTATGTATGTAGATGTATGTATGATTATGTATGATGTATGTATGTATGTATGTATTATGTATGTATGTATGTATGTATTGTATGTATGTATGTATGTATGTATGTATGTATGTATGTATGTATGTATGTATGTATGATGTATGTAGGTATGTATGTATGTAGGTATGATGTATGATGGATGTATGTATGTATGTATGTATGTATGTTGTAGTATGTATGTATGTATGTATGTATGTATGTATGTATGTATGTGATGTATGTATGTATGTATGTATGTATGTATGTATGTAGTATGTATGTATGTATGTATGTATGTATGTATGTATGTATGTATGTATGTATGTATGTATGTCTGTATGTATGTATGTATGTATGTATGTATGTATGTATGTATGTATGTAGTATGTATGTATGTGTATGTATGATGTATGTATGTATGTATGTATTAGGTATGTATGTATGTAGTATGTATGTATGTATGTATGTATGTATGTATGTATGTATGTATGTATGATGTATGTATGTATGTATGTATGAATGTTGTATGTATGTATGTATGTATGTATGTATGTAGGTGTCTGTCTGTCGTCTGTCATGTCTGTCTGCCTGTATGTCTGTCTGTCTGTCTTGTCTGTATGTCTGTCTGTTGTCTGTCTGTCTGTCTTGTCTGTCTGTCTGTCTGTCTTTCTGTCTGTCTGTTGTTGTCTTTCTGTCGTCTGTCCCTGTCGGTCTGTCTGTATGTATGTATTGGATGGATGTCTGTAAGTGTATGTATGTATGTATGTCTTATGTATTTTATCTGGATTATGCAATGTGTATGTCTGTACTGTTGCAATTTGTCTGTAGGTTGTTATGTTGTATGTATGTATACCTGTTATATACCCTCCACCACCATCAGTGGTGATAGAGGTATATTTAAGTTTGTCATTCCGTTTGCAACGCCGAGAAGATAAACATTTGAGACCCAAAAAGTATATATATTCCTGGTCCTTATGAAATTCTGAGTCGATTATGATATGTCCGTCTGTCTGCATGTCTGTATAAAACACGCTCACGTTAAAAACGAAGCAACGGAACTTTGTGAAATTCATCAAAAATATTCATTGGTATCCTAAGCAGTTCGGCATTGAAAATTAGCAAGATCGGTGAAATTGGATCAGAGTTATGAGTAAAAATTTTAGACAACCTCAAAAAAATTGTGCTATTCACATATTTATTTGTATTTTCTACAAAAACTACTGCAGATAAATTGATGAATTTTGACGGAGATATAACTCTTGGTGCCAGGATCAGCATTGTTAAAAATCGGAAAAATCGGTTCACAATTACATATACCTCCCATACAAATTTACGTATTCCCCGAAATTAATTTATTGTTAATAGCTTCTGAAATAATGCCGATATCTTTACGAAATTTTACAAATTGAAATTCTATGCTAATAGAATTCATATAAAGAAACAACTTTCTGAATCGGTCTATAATTGGTCATAGCTCCCATATATTACCTCCCGAAAAACTTTTGAACGCACATAACTCATTACCAAATAACGATATTCATACAAACTTTAGCACAAATATTGCATTTATCTACAGAAATCTTACTGTACATTTTTTAACGGTCGGTCCACAATTAGTTATAGCTCCCGTACAAGGTCTCCTTCTCAAAATCACTTAAATGCATATTTCTCATTACCAAATAAAGGCATCCATACAAAATTTAGCACAAACATTGCTTTTATATACAGAAAGTATACTGTAAAATTTATTTACGATCGGTCAGTAATTGGTCGTAGCTCCCATACATGGTCTCCTTTCGAGAATCACTTAAACGCATAAAACTCATTACGAAATAAAGATATCCATACAAAAATTGGCACAAATATTGCTTTTATCTACAGAAATCTTATTATAATTTTTTTTACGGTCGATCCATAATTGGTCATAGCTCCCATTTAAGGTCCCCTTTCGAGAATAACTTAAACGCATATTACTAATTACCAAATAATGATATCCATAAAAAATTTGGCACAAATATTTATTTTTGAATTTTTTCATACATACAATTTCTTGTACCACCCATAGGGATTAAAAAATTGATTATTTTTCTCAAAAAAATTAAATAACAACTGTCCAAAACGAACAGGATTCGAACTTTAAATCTCCCAGTTGCTAGTTTTACGCCATTGCCACTACACTATTAACTACCCATTAAAAAAATTTTAGACTTTAGGAAGCTAAAAAGGGAACTAACTGCATCTGTATTCGCTTACTATCTGCCTTACTGAGAAGCAGGAAATAAGGGAATACCAATGATAGGAGTAATTCTACAATGTATGCTGAAAAAAATTAAAAGTTTACTACTATCCCTTACAGAGAAGCAGGTTGTAAGTGAAGTATTTAAATAATATTTAAGCTTACTCTTGTCCCTTACAAGGAAGCAGGTTGTATTGCAAAGACTATTGAAATCGGTAGTTTTACCGAGTATTTTCCGACAAAAAAAAAACACATTTTAAATTACATAATATAAAATGTTTAGTCATCGAGTTGCATTTGTTTAGATAAGACGTGAATAAAAGTGTAAAAAATATTCTTAGAAAATATAAAAAGATTTTTATTATAAATATAAATCTATAAAGTGATTTTAATTAATTAATACATTTTCAATGTAAGAAATATCTTCTTTTTAAATTTATTAAAGTGTGTGTTTATTATAGTGTATGAACAGAATTTAAATAATTTTTTGAACGAAATATTTTCGATTATTTGCTTTTTCTTGTTTCTGTTTTTTAATACTTCTGCTTTTGTCCATGTACAGTTTGTGTTGTTTTGTTTTGTGTTTATGTTTTGATTTGTAGGAAAGTTAACGGAGTTTTGTTTTTTCTTTTTGAAATAGTTAGTTCTGTTGTTGTTAAATAATAAATTTAATAAATTAAAAATAAAAGAGGTAAATAAAAATTTATTTAATCTCTTGAAGGCAACAGAAATAGTCCCGAAGAAATTCCAAATATCGAAATTGTTTTTAATTTTGAGAATTCAGAAGTAGATGTAATAGCTGATGATAAAAATGGGACATTAAGAGAAAATATAAGGGAATGGTATATAAAATGTGCGATATTTTATCCGCGGCAAGCATATCAGCCTTTTTACATATTTTAAATAGTATACATTCAGAAATACCATTGAGTGGAGAATCCCATGAAGAAAGGGTTTCATATAAGCAATACTGTAATAGCTTCACATCAGCTATGAATTCACGTCTTCTGGAAAAGCATTAGGGAAGAGCTTTTTGTAAACAATGAAAGAAGTACTGCCATAGAAACATGAAATAAGTACTTACTTATAGCTGTTACTCACAGCTGAATGTAATGAGTGAAAACACGCTTCATTTTTTAAAAAGTAATGCTTCCAAGTGGGAATTCGCTATATAAAAATCATGCCTTATCGAAGCAGGTTTGTAAGGAAGAAAATAGCTTCGTTCCCTTACAAACCTGATTGCACGTAAGCTCCAATTTTTACTGGGTAACTTCGTAATTGTTTGCAACTAATGTTCACATAGAAATTCTCTTTACTGTTTGTGTAAAAAATTGTTGCTAACCCAAGATCAAATAAAATGTGCACATTGAGAAAGTGTAACTGTTAATTTCTTATTCTATTCAGCAACATCAGTGTTGATAAAAGTTATTCAGCAGCAATGTTTTGTACAAACAGAAAATAACATGGCATTTTTGTATGCAAAATATTAGTTAACGAAGGACAAAATAATGAAGTGGTGTAGTGGATGGAAGGGAGAATTAACAAACTGGGCATTGCAGGTTCGATTCCTGGTTGATTTATCTTTTTTGTCATAAATAATTATTTTTTTTAAATCAAATTAAGTGTCCAAATTCAGTTCAACAATAAAAATTTCAAAGTATTTTTTTTATTTTTTTTTTTTTCATAGGATCAACAACGTTGAAAATCTATTCTACCTCCCGTATAAAATTATATAAGTTTTATAACTATAACTATTACCATACATTTTTCTCACACATATAAATTATTTTAAATACAGAACATAGGTTAAATTTAGTACGCTCTGTAACAGTCTGTTAACTTGTAGTTTTGTTTTAAATTGCATATTGTAAGGCGTAATGAAAGTGTAAAATATTAAGGTAAATTTGAAACAATCCATAAAATTTGATAATTTATGAAACCAGTTTAAGGTGGAGGGTATTTAAGATTCGGCAGAGCCGAATATAGCACTTTGACTTGATTATTTAAAAATTTCATGTGGGCAAATTGCCACGCCCACATACATAATAAGTGTTTAAAATCACATATCTCAGAAATTGCAACAGCTAGAGTTCTAAAATTTTGTACGGACAACTTTGACATCCACATGAACATATGGGGCTAGCTATAGTGGGTGTGGCCCCTCCCATATAAAGAAAATATTAAATTAGTGTATGAGAAAATACAAAAGCTAAATTAATCCAATTTTTCGGAGCCACTTTAGTATCAACATAAATATTTAGGACAAAAACTTAGCGGACTAGCAAATGGAGGCGCGGCACCTCCCATATGAATTTAATACAAACAAAATAGAGTGCTATATTCTGCTGAGCATAAATACCCTCCACAACTACTTTTATATTAATATTTTTTTAATTGATCAAATATTTGATGAAATATGTGAGTTTTCTCATGCGATGATGCCAAGCCCCCTTCAGTGGTGATAGAGGGTATATATATTACTTTGTCATTCCGTGCGTAACACCAAGAAATATTCTTCTGAGACCCAACAAAGTTTATATATTCTTGGTCCTTATTAAATTCTGAGTCGATTTATCTATGTCCGTCCGTCTGACTGTGTAAAACACGCTCACGTAAAAACGAAGTGAAATAAATTATTGAAATTTGGTTAGCATATTTCCTATTGTCCTAAGCAGTTTGGCATTGAACATAAGCAAAATTGGTTTACATCGGGAAAAGTTATGATTCAAAATTTAAAACAACTCCGAAAAAATAAGCATTTTTTACACATTCTGATGTAATTTTCACTAAAACTATGCAATATAATTCCATAAAAATCATTATGCATTTGTCTTTACATGAGAACTTTATTCCTGTTGAAAATTGCCGGAATCGGTCCACAATTTCTTATATCTCCCACACGATTCCCGGAAAATGAGTTGATATCTTCACAAAATTTCAAAAATTAAAATTATATGTCAATAGAATTCATAAAGAGAACAAATTTTCAAGATCGGTCCATAATTGGACCTAGCTCCCATACAACGTCTTCTCCCGATAATCACTTAAACGCGCATAACTCATTACTAAATTAAGATATCCATATAAAATTTGGTAAAAGTATTGATCCAATATACAGAAATATTGCCGTGAATTTTGTTTCCGATAGGTTCATACTTGGTCATATCTCCCATACAAGATCCCCTCCCGAAAATCACTTAAATGCGTATAACTCATTACTAAATTAAAATATCCATATAAAATTTGGTACAAGTATTGATCTAATATACAGAAATATTACTGCGACATTTTTTTTCGATCGGTCCATAATTGGTCATAGTTCCCATACAATGTCCCCTCCCGAAAATCACTTAAACGCGCATAACTCATTACTAAATTAAAATATCCATATAAAGTTTTGTACAAGTATTGATCTAATATACAGAAATATTGCCGTGAATTTTGCCATAGCTCCCATACAAGGTCCCCTCCCGAAAATCGCTTAAACGCACATAACTCATTACCAAATAGTGATATCCACATAAAATTTGCTACAAGTATTGCTCTTACATGCGGAAATATTGCCGTGAATTTTTTTCCGATCGGTCCATAATTGGTCATAGCTCCCATACAAGGTCCCCTCCCGAAAATCATTTAAACGCACATAACTCATTACTTAATTAAGATATCCATATAAAATTTGGTACAACTATTTATCTTATATACAGAAATATTACTGTGAAATTTTTACCGATCGGTCCATAATTGGTCATAGCTCCCATACAAGGTCCCCCCCGAAAATCGCTTGAACGCGCCTAACTCATTACTAAATCAAAATAGCCATATAAAATTTGCTACCAGTATTGCTCTTATATACAGAAATGTTACCGTGACATTTTTTTCCGATCGGTCCATAATTGATCATAGCTCCCATACAAGGTTCCCTCCCGAAAATCACTTAAACGCACATAACTCATTACTTAATTAAGATATCCATAAATCTATAATCTATAATAAATCTTGCAATTGTAACAGATTTAAGCTGTTTAAATCTTGGGGTTTTTCTATTTAAGGCATGAGAATTCGGCTGAGCCGAATCTTAAATACCCTCCACCAGCTACTTTTATATTTATACTTTTTTAATTGATCAAATATTTGTAGAAATAAGATTTCTCATGTCTTAAATAGAAAAACTCCAAGATTTAAACAGCTTAAATCTATTACAATTGCAAGATTTATTGAACGTTACAAACGCCATTTTCTTTTATATATTTAAAGCGCCCAAAGATATGCTTTAGCGATATTTAATACTTTGTGTGAAAGATTTAAGGAAATTCAAATTTTCGGGGCAGGACCTAGTATGGGGATATGACCAATTATGGACCATCGTAAAAAATCTTTAAGTAACATTTCTGTATATAGAAGCTATATTTCAGTCAAATGTTGTATCTATATCGTAATTTAGTAATAAGTAATGTGTGTTTAAGGGATTTTCGGAAGGGAACCTTGTATGGGAGCTATGACCAATTATGGACCAATCCGAAAATATTTTGCAAAGTGTATACACAAAACATTTCGTTTTCCGGGAATATGTACTTTTGTATGGGAGGTACATGTAATTATGGACCGAAGAATTTTCTGCAGGAATCAACATCTTGTGTAGAAACGAATGTATGATGACTTTCATGAAATTATCGTGCATAGTTTTCGAGAAAATTACATCAGAATGCATAAAAATTGCTTATTTTTTTCGGAGTTGTATTAAATTTTGATTCATAACTTTTCACGATGTAAACCGATTTTGCTCATTTTCAATACCAAACTGCCAAGGACGTTTTTACGTGAAATTATCGTGCATAGTTTTCGAGAAAATTACATCAGAATGCATAAAAATTGCTTATTTTTTTCGAAGTTGTATTAAATTTTGATTCATAACTTTTCACGATGTAAACCGATTTTGCTCATTTTTTTACACAGACAGACGGACGGACAGACCGACATAGCTAAATCGAATTTCATAAGGACCAAGAATATATATACTTTGTTGGGTCTCAGATGAATATTTCTTGGTGTTACACACGGAATGACAAAGTTATATATACACTCTATCACCACTCATGGTGGTGGAGGGTATAATAATCAAAATGATTTATCTATACACAGAACGTACTCATGTCGAGTTTAATAATAAATTATGTGGTATTAAGTGGTTTTCAGAAGTGAACCTTTTATGGGAGCCAGTTATTGACCGATACTGAAAAAATTCCTTATATGGAAGCTGTAACCAATTATGGACCGATGTGGAAAATTTTCACGAATGATTTATCTATATATATAAAAATATATGTGTGTTTGTATGTTTGTTTGTTTGGACTTTAGACAGCTAAACGGCATATAAAGAAAACCTTAAATCAGTATATCTGAGAAAATATAACAGATAGAGTCCTCAAATTTTGATCAATATGATTATTTAAGAAAAAAGGGGGCGTACTAGCAGTAGGGGGCGAGGCACCCCCCATATGAATTAAATACAAAAATTCGCTTATCTGGGAAACTATTAGAGTTAGAACCTTCAAATTTAGCACGAAGAACTTTAGCATTCATGTAAACATTTTGGGTAATAAATTGGCGGACTACCAATGGGGCGGACTCCCATACCCAGCAAAAAAATTTTGAAGTTGTTAAAGAAGAAGGGATATTTTCATGATTTCTTTAGTAAGTATTCTATTTAATGCGTTTTAAATACATGCCTAAATACTAATAAATTTGTCATCAGTGAAGGCATGAAAAATGCACCCAAATTCACTCATGTAACTCCGCTATAGGAATTGTAATATTTTACTGTAATTTGGTATTCTCTTAGGAGATTTAACGAAAACGTGCATTTCATACAATAAAGATTAAAAATGACATTCATTTTTTTATTAGATTTTTGTTAAAATTAGTAATATTAAGTCCATTAAAATTAGTAATATTAAGTCCATTAATAAGAGAAGGAAAAAACCAAGCCTGCTTAACGGATTTTAAAACACAATGGGTATTTTTCCTCTGCATGAATTTAAATCCAATCAAAATCAGTTAGTTATGTTTTATCTTATTCTATTTTTGTCAATATCACTCAAAAAAAATTATTTAAATATTGATAATTAAATCGAAATACCATTAATGCATTTTTAAATAAATATAGTGCACCAATGAAAATTCGCTTGAGAATCATCGAATATTCATTGGTTATAAGAACTCATTTAAATGACGAACTATTTTTGCAAATACGAACCCATGCATGCCAATGACACGCTAATGTTAAAATCATGCATGTTTCCCCTAAATATGAACCAGTTCATTATCAGTTCAACCCATGCATTTACTACTTTTTTTGCACGTCTTTTTTTGCTGGGTAGTGATAAGATTAGAACTTTGACAATTGAACATAAATCATTAAGTTATGCAGATAAGGTTAACAAATCCATAGAATATTACAATAACAGCTTTCATTCTGTAATTAGAGAAAAACCAATGAATGTTGAGTGTGGTAATTGTGATAAGACTAGAATATATAATAATATTCTATCTAACAAACAAAATTATATACATAAAATGAATAAGAATATGGAAAATTATGTTGATGAAAGGGAGAAAGGTTATATAAAAAATTACCAGGCTATAAGGTTTGGCTATTAAATTTCTTGGAAAATGGAAACTTTTACAAATAAAATGCAATCAATGAACATAAAAATGATAATTTCTTCACATAGCATAACATTAGTTTTGTAATAGTTTTGCAGATATACATTTTTTACATTTTGGGGATGTCACGCAAATTATTGCAAGTTCGCCAATTTTTCCAAACGTTAATTTAGATTTTAAGTTTTTCATGTAAAGTTTTCTAGTTCTTATATTTCTTCAGATATATGAATTTTTTATTTAATTCATATGGGAGGTTCCAATTTGCAAGTCCGCCAATATATTACCCAAATGTTCACATTGACGATTTTTATTCCCTCTACCACCATAAGTGTTGATAGAGGGTATACATAAGTTTGTCATTCCGTGTGTAACACCAAGAAATATTCATCTGATACCCAACAAAGTATATATATTCTGGGTCCTTATGAAATTCTGAGTCGATTTAGATCTGTCCGTCCGTCTGTCGGTCTGTGTAAAACACGGTCACGTTAAAACGAAGCAATGGAAAGTAACGAAATTCAGCAAAAATATGCATTATTATCCGGTACAGTTTGGTATTGAAAATGAGCAAAATCGGTTCACATCGGGAAAAGTTATGAATCAAAATTTAAAACAACTCCGAAAAAAATAAGCATTTTTTATACATTCTGATGTAATTTTCTCGAAAACTATGCGAGATAATTTCATGAAAGTCATCATACATTCGTTTCTACACAAGATCCTGATTCCTGCTGAAAATTGCAAGAATCGGTCCATAATTTCATATACCTCCCATACAAAAGTACATATTCCCGGAAAATGAGTTTTTTGTTAATAACTTCCGTCAGAATGTTGATATCTTCACAAAATTTTACAAGTTAAAATCCTATGTCAATAGAATTCATTGAGAGAAAAAATTTTCTGGATGGGTCCATAATTGGACCTAGCTCTCATACAAGGTCCCCTCCCGAAAATCACTTAAACGCGCATAACTCATTACTAAATTAAGATATCCATACAAAATTTAAAATAAGTATTGCTCATATGCACAGAAATATCACTGTTATAGCTCCCCGAAAATCACTTATAGCTCCCCGAAAATCACTTAAACGCACATAACTCATTACTAAATTAAAATATCCATATAAAGTTTGGTACAAGTATTGCTCTCACATACAGAAATATTACTATGAAATTTTTTTCCGATCGGTCCATAATTGGTCATAGCTCCCATACAAGGTCCCTTACCGAAAATCACTTAAACGCGCATAACTCATTATTAAATTAAGATATCCATATAAAATTGCTCTCACAAAGAATTCATTGAGAGAAAAAATTTTCTGGATGGGTCCATAATTGGACCTAGCTCTCATACAAGGTCCCCTCCCGAAAATCACTTAAACGCGCATAACTCATTACTAAATTAAGATATCCATACAAAATTTAAAATAAGTATTGCTCATATGCACAGAAATATCACTGTGAAATTTTTTTCCGATCGGTCCATCCTTGGTTATAGCTCCCCGAAAATCACTTAAACGCACATAACTCATTACTAAATTAAAATATCCATATAAAGTTTGGTACAAGTATTGCTCTCACATACAGAAATATTACTATGAAATTTTTTTCCGATCGGTCCATAATTGGTCATAGCTCCCATACAAGGTCCCTTACCGAAAATCACTTAAACGCGCATAACTCATTATTAAATTAAGATATCCATATAAAATTGCTCTCACAAAGAATTCATTGAGAGAAAAAATTTTCTGGATGGGTCCATAATTGGACCTAGCTCTCATACAAGGTCCCCTCCCGAAAATCACTTAAACGCGCATAACTCATTACTAAATTAAGATATCCATACAAAATTTAAAATAAGTATTGCTCATATGCACAGAAATATCACTGTGAAATTTTTTTCCGATCGGTCCATCCTTGGTTATAGCTCCCCGAAAATCACTTAAACGCACATAACTCATTACTAAATTAAAATATCCATATAAAGTTTGGTACAAGTATTGCTCTCACATACAGAAATATTACTATGAAATTTTTTTCCGATCGGTCCATAATTGGTCATAGCTCCCATACAAGGTCCCTTACCGAAAATCACTTAAACGCGCATAACTCATTATTAAATTAAGATATCCATATAAAATTGCTCTCACATACAGAAATATTACTGTGAAATTGTTTTCAGATCGGATGTTAAAGTTTTTTTTGCAAAATTAGAGGATTTTAGCTCTAATAGTTTTTCAAATATACGAATTTTTCTATTTACTTCCTATGGGCGGTTCCAAGTTCCTCTGATAAAAGTCCGCCCTTTTTCCCCCTAAATATTCAGATGAATATTAAAGTTCTTCTTGCAAAATTTTAAGAAGCTAGCTCTATTAGAATCCCAGAAAGACGAATATTTGTATATTTTATTCATATATGAATAAAATATACAAGGAACTTGGAACCGCCCATAGGAAGTAAATAGAAAAATTCGTATATTTGAAAAACTATTAGAGCTAAAATCCTCTAATTTTGCAAAAAAAACTTTAACATCCGATCTGAAAACAATTTCACAGTAATATTTCTGTATGTGAGAGCAATTTTATATGGATATCTTAATTTAATAATGAGTTATGCGCGTTTAAGTGATTTTCGGTAAGGGACCTTGTATGGGAGCTATGACCAATTATGGACCGATCGGAAAAAAATTGCATAGTAATATTTCTGTATGTGAGAGCAATACTTGTACCAAACTTTATATGGATATTTTAATTTAGTAATGAGTTATGTGCGTTTAAGTGATTTTCGGGGAGCTATAACCAAGGATGGACCGATCGGAAAAAAATTTCACAGTGATATTTCTGTGCATATGAGCAATACTTATTTTAAATTTTGTATGGATATCTTAATTTAGTAATGAGTTATGCGCGTTTAAGTGATTTTCGGGAGGGGACCTTGTATGAGAGCTAGGTCCAATTATGGACCCATCCAGAAAATTTTTTCTCTCAATGAATTCTTTGTGAGAGCAATTTTATATGGATATCTTAATTTAATAATGAGTTATGCGCGTTTAAGTGATTTTCGGTAAGGGACCTTGTATGGGAGCTATGACCAATTATGGACCGATCGGAAAAAAATTTCATAGTAATATTTCTGTATGTGAGAGCAATACTTGTACCAAACTTTATATGGATATTTTAATTTAGTAATGAGTTATGTGCGTTTAAGTGATTTTCGGGGAGCTATAACCAAGGATGGACCGATCGGAAAAAAATTTCACAGTGATATTTCTGTGCATATGAGCAATACTTATTTTAAATTTTGTATGGATATCTTAATTTAGTAATGAGTTATGCGCGTTTAAGTGATTTTCGGGAGGGGACCTTGTATGAGAGCTAGGTCCAATTATGGACCCATCCAGAAAATTTTTTCTCTCAATGAATTCTTTGTGAGAGCAATTTTATATGGATATCTTAATTTAATAATGAGTTATGCGCGTTTAAGTGATTTTCGGTAAGGGACCTTGTATGGGAGCTATGACCAATTATGGACCGATCGGAAAAAAATTTCATAGTAATATTTCTGTATGTGAGAGCAATACTTGTACCAAACTTTATATGGATATTTTAATTTAGTAATGAGTTATGTGCGTTTAAGTGATTTTCGGGGAGCTATAACCAAGGATGGACCGATCGGAAAAAAATTTCACAGTGATATTTCTGTGCATATGAGCAATACTTATTTTAAATTTTGTATGGATATCTTAATTTAGTAATGAGTTATGCGCGTTTAAGTGATTTTCGGGAGGGGACCTTGTATGAGAGCTAGGTCCAATTATGGACCCATCCAGAAAATTTTTTCTCTCAATGAATTCTTTGTGAGAGCAATTTTATATGGATATCTTAATTTAATAATGAGTTATGCGCGTTTAAGTGATTTTCGGTAAGGGACCTTGTATGGGAGCTATGACCAATTATGGACCGATCGGAAAAAAATTTCATAGTAATATTTCTGTATGTGAGAGCAATACTTGTACCAAACTTTATATGGATATTTTAATTTAGTAATGAGTTATGTGCGTTTAAGTGATTTTCGGGGAGCTATAAGTGATTTTCGGGGAGCTATAACAGTGATATTTCTGTGCATATGAGCAATACTTATTTTAAATTTTGTATGGATATCTTAATTTAGTAATGAGTTATGCGCGTTTAAGTGATTTTCGGGAGGGGACCTTGTATGAGAGCTAGGTCCAGTTATGGACCCATCCAGAAAATTTTTTCTCTCAATGAATTCTATTGACATAGGATTTTAACTTGTAAAATTTTGTGAAGATATCAACATTCTGACGGAAGTTATTAACAAAAAACTCATTTTCCGGGAATATGTACTTTTGTATGGGAGGTATATGAAATTATGGACCGATTCTTGCAATTTTCAGCAGGAATCAGGATCTTGTGTAGAAACGAATGTATGATGACTTTCATGAAATTATCTCGCATAGTTTTCGAGAAAATTACATCAGAATGTATAAAAAATGCTTATTTTTTTCGGAGTTGTTTTAAATTTTGATTCATAACTTTTCCCGATGTGAACCGATTTTGCTCATTTTCAATACCAAACTGTACCGGATAATAATGCATATTTTTGCTGAATTTCGTTACTTTCCATTGCTTCGTTTTAACGTGACCGTGTTTTACACAGACCGACAGACGGACGGACAGATCTAAATCGACTCAGAATTTCATAAGGACCCAGAATATATATACTTTGTTGGGTATCAGATGAATATTTCTTGGTGTTACACACGGAATGACAAACTTATGTATACCCTCTATCAACACTTATGGTGGTAGAGGGAATAAAAATCGTCAATGTGAACATTTGGGTAATATATTGGCGGACTTGCAAATTGGAACCTCCCATATGAATTAAATAAAAAATTCATATATCTGAAGAAATATAAGAACTAGAAAACTTTACATGAAAAACTTAAAATCTAAATTAACGTTTGGAAAAATTGGCGAACTTGCAATAATTTGCGTGACATCCCCAAAATGTAAAAAATGTATATCTGCAAAACTATTACAAAACTAATGTTATGCTATGTGAAGAAATTATCATTTTTATGTTCATTGATTGCATTTTATTTGTAAAAGTTTCCATTTTCCAAGAAATTTAATAGCCAAACCTTATAGCCTGGTAATTTTTTATATAACCTTTCTCCCTTTCATCAACATAATTTTCCATATTCTTATTCATTTTATGTATATAATTTTGTTTGTTAGATAGAATATTATTATATATTCTAGTCTTATCACAATTACCACACTCAACATTCATTGGTTTTTCTCTAATTACAGAATGAAAGCTGTTATTGTAATATTCTATGGATTTGTTAACCTTATCTGCATAACTTAATGATTTATGTTCAATTGTCAAAGTTCTAATCTTATCACTAATAGTATTATGGAGCCTTTTAATATCAGCATTACCAGTGTGATTGTTGGGTTTAACAAGATGCAATTCTATATTCTCATTTCTTAAATAATCCTTAATATTTACACTCTTAAAATCATTGTCTGTAACTAATTTTTCAAAATGTGCCTTCCGTGATTTAAGTAGTCTAATTTTCTGTATAATAGTTTAATTCTATATTCTCATTTCTTAAATAATCCTAATATATATTATAAATTTCTTTGCAAGTTTGTTTATTTGTTTGTGCGTAAATCACGCCTAAACGGATGAACCTATTTTCTTCAAATTTGGAACATAGAAAGATATATGTCTGGAAGCGTCAATAGGCTATATTACTTTCCAAAAATTGGACTAGAAGGGGGTAAACAAATGGGTAAAAACGACGAAAATCGGGCAAAAATAATTTTTTTTTGTCTATTTTAATACGAAAAGTGTCAGAAATATGTATTAACAAAACGGGTACCAATAATTGAAAAAAGGCCAAAAACTGGTCAAATCGGTACTTTTGTGCTTGAAAACTGATTTTTGTATATTCTGAAGCGAAGTTATTTTCGATTTAGCTATCTAAAGTGTAAAAAAATTTTAGTAACAAAGTTCCGTTGCGAAAGTTTGACCAAAACTGGTAAAAAAAAGCGGGAAATGAAAAACGGACAAAATTACTGTTATGTCCTTAAAAATTGATTTTTGTCTGTTCTAAAGCTAAATACTTTCGATTTAGTTTTAAAAGTTCCAGAAATATATATTAGGAAAGATTTGTGGTGAAAGTTGGACCAGAAGGGGGAAATAGGCATGTGGGTAATTCAAACTTAACGGGTAATTATGTGTAGTTTAGGTACTTTTTCGGAAATATGCAAATACTTGAGAAGTATTTTGCTGTAATCAGTCAAAAGGTATATTTTAGAAAAATTGAATTAAATTGGGTAAAAAGGGGAGTTTCGTGTTTTTTATAAGGTCCACACCTAAATGGCTGGGCCGACTTTAAGAAATTTTAAACAGTGTTTTAACTGGTTATATCTTTATTCCAAAAAATCAGAAAGGGACTTGGTAAAATTATTATTTTTTTTTTAATGAAGAAACAAAAGTAGTTTATACTTATATATTTACCACCACAAACACTAAAAACAAACACTAAACTAAAAATTTACAGATAAAAGGATCGAATTTTGTTTTGTAATTTTAAAATGATATGAAGTTTTTGAATTTGTGGAAATTTATATTCAATATTTGAAATTTATAAATATCAATATTTTTGACAAATTAAACTGCAAAGGAAATATTTATACCCTACACCACTTTAGTGGGTATTCGTCCTATACCCACCTTAAAGTAACCAATCGGCTTAGAATCGTTTTCTGAGTCGATTAAGCTATGTCCACAACTAAGTTATATACAAGCCTTGATGACCTTGCCAAATTTCATAGAGATCGGGCCTCATTTGACCCGAGCTCCCATACCAAGTCCCCTTCAGAAAATTACTTGAATGTCCAAAATTAACTTATAAACACAAATATAGCGATGAAATTAAGCACAATAAAATATTATGTAAATATAAATATATTCACAAAATTTATCAGGCTTCGTCCATATTTGCCCCTAGCCCCCATTTAAAGCCTCTATCAGAAAATAGTTTTTGATCCATAAATTGCTTAAATGTATCGAAACAAGGTAATAGAAGATAAATGCTTTATTATGAAAAATAAATCACATTTAATATTCATAACTGGTGTAGGGTATCATATGGTCGGTCACGCCCGACTATACTTACTTGTTTACTTATTTTATTTTTGCTACTTTTTGTGATGCAGATACGTCTTATTATGACAACAACTGAGCCGAATTTAATGAAATTTGAACCACACACTTCAAGATTATTTTGGGCATAGGCATTTTTCGAAACATGAATCAGAAAGGGGAAAAATTAGTATTTACTAATTTTTTCTAAGTCAATGAATATTATTTATTCTAAAGCCCCTTCACACGAGCACACAAGTAATATGAACTGTCAAAATTTTGTTTAGAAAGATACGGGTGGGATGGGTCTAAACACAATATGTAATGAAACATTATGTAAACTCAAAAGTGAAACAGCTTTTTCCATCTTACTTTGTTATTGTTTTATACCAATCGTGCAAACACAAAAAGTATAATTTATACGACTTTTATTCTCTTTTTATACCCTCCACCACCATCCGTGGTGATAGAGGGTATATATAAGTTTGTCATTCCGTGTATAACATCAAGAAATATTCATCTGAGACCTAACAAAGTATATATATTCTGGGTCCTTATGAAATTCTGAGTCGAATTAGCTATGTCCGTCTGTCCGTCCGTCCGTCCGTCCGTCCGTCTGTCTGTCTGTCTGTGTAAAACACGCTCACGTTAAAACAAAGCAATGGAAATTAACGAAATTCAGCAAAGATATTCGGTACAGTTTGGTATTGAAAATGAGCAAAATCGGTACACATCGGGAAAAGTTCTGAATCAAAATAAAATACAACTCCGAAAAAAATAAGCATTTTTGATACATTCTGATGTAGTTTCCTCGAAAACTATGCACGATAATTTCATGAAAGTCATCATACATTCGTTTCTACACAAGATGTTGATTCCTGCTGAAAATTGTTACAATCGGTCCATAATTTCATATACCTCCCATACATATTCCCGGAAAATGAGTTTTTTGTTTAAACATTTTCTGGATGGGTCCATAATTGGACATAGCTCCCATACAAGGTCCCCTCCCGAAAATCACTTAAACGCGCATAACTCATTACTAAATTAAAATATCCATATAAAATTTGGAATAAGTATTGCTCATATGCACAGAAATATTACTGTGAAAGTTTTTTCCGATCGGTCCATAATTGGTCATAGCTCCCATACAAGGTCCCCTCCCGAAAATCACTTAAACGCGCCTAACTCATTAATAAATTAAGATATCCATATAAAATGTGAAATAAGTATTGCTCATATGCACAGAAATATTACTGTGAGAGTTTTTTTCCGATCGGTCCATAATTGGTCATAGCTCCCATACAAGGTCCCCTCTCGAAAATCACTTAAACGCACATAACTCATTACTAAATTAAGATATCCATATAAAATTTGGTAAAAGTATTTCCCTCACATACAGAAATATTACTATGAAAATTTTTTCCGATCGGTCCATAATTAATCCCGAAAATCACTTAGACGCGCCTAACTCATTACTAAATTAAAATATCCATATAAAATTTGGTACAAGTATTACTCTCACATACAGAAATATTACTGTGAAATTTTTTTTCCGATCGGTCCTTAATTTCATATTCCTCCCATACAAGTACCCTTCCCGAAAATAACTCAAACGCGCATAACTCATTACTAAATTAGGATATCCATATAAAATTTGGTACAAGTATTGCTCATATGCACAGAAATATTACTGTGCAAATTTTTTTCCGATCGGTCCATCCTTGATCATAGCTCCCATACAATGTCCCCTCCCGAAAATCACTTAAACGCGCATAACCCATTACTAAATTAAGATATCCATATAAAATTTGGTACAAGTATTGCTCATATGCGCAGAAATATTACTGTGCAAATTTTTTTCCGATCGGTCCATCCTTGATCATAGCTCCCATGCAAGGTTCCCTCCCGAAAATCACTTAAACGCACATAACTCATAACAAAATATTGATATCCATACATTTAGCATAAATATTGCTCTTATATACATAAATTACACTATAAAACTGTTTTACGATCGGTCCATATTTGGTCATAGCTCACATACAAGGTCTTGAACGCCCATTACTCATTTCCAAATAAAGCTATTGATACAAAATTTGGCACAAATACTAGTTTGGTATACAAAAATTCTATTTCAAGATTTTTCCACGATCGGTCCATAACATGGGAGCGGTCGGTCCTATGCAAGGTTCCCTTCAGAAAATCACTTAAACACACATTACATATTACTAAATTACGATATAGATACAAAATTTGACTGAAATATAGCTTTTATGTACAGAAATTTTGCTTAAAGAATTTTTTACGATCGGTCTATAATTGGTGTATATCTCCCATACTAGGTCCTGCCCCTATAAGCACTTTAACCGTATTTAACTAGTTGCATTATCAATTTGTGTAGAACAAAATTATATATATGTATTTTGAAAATCCTTAAATCTTTCACACACATGCATACATGCATGTGTGTATATCTTAGGGCGCTATAAAAATATAAAAGAAAATGTAATGTTCAATAAATTTTAGAATTGTAAAAGATTTAAGCTGTTTAAATCTTGGGGTTTTTCTATTTAAGACATGAGAAAACTTATTTCTACAAATATTTGATCAATTAAAAAAGTATTAATATAAAAGTAGCTGGTGGAGGGTATTTAAGATTCAGCTCAGCCGAATATAGCACTCTAACTTGTTTTAAATACAGATGAAATTTCATCTTACTTTTTCATTAGACTTTACGCACGTAAAGTGTGAAATATATTTTGGTTTTAGCTTTCTCAATTTTTAGTAAAGATAAAGAATTTTGAAAAGAAGAAAAATGTGTGTTTTTGGTAAATTTTGTGAAAGTTGTTCTGAATTATATATTTTGAATGTATGTTTTAATTTCGCCATATTAATTACAAGTAAAAAGCAAAGTCAATATTAATTTGCATACATTGATCTATAGACTTAATATTATAAATCACTTAAAATCCCGGGCAACGCCGGGTACAAAAAGGTAGTTATTTATATATTTTTGGACCAACATCTTCAAATTTTGAAAATTTATTCTTCTCTTTAATCCTTCATAATTTTCATTAATGTCCCGTCTCATTCTTATCATACTTATGAATTTGTGAGTAAGTCTCATCCTCAGAAGACATATCCATGGCGTTATGGGAACATCTAATTTAACACTTTTGTTTCCCTCATATAATTCAATAACCTTTATTTGAAGTATATTCATTATCGTCTATTTCTGTAAATATTCCTATTTTCCCCTTTATTATATGTTCTCTATGAATATTTTCCAACTTATTATTCAAATCATATGAATTTATATATGTAAATCTTCCTATTCCCATGTACCATAACGACCGTATCCAAAATGACAATATGATTGTGAGTATCTTCTGCTTGCGAATGGTTATCATAGTTATACATAGAATCACTAGAATATTCCAAAAGGTTTATCTCATTAGAATCGTTATTTATCCTGCTTAAAAAATCTGCGATCTTTGCCCTTAATATAGTTTACAGTCAAATTGAACTCACTAAGCTTTATCATCCATCTATAAAGTCTTGGATTGAATTCCCTGCTTTGAGATTTAGCCAATAACCACCTCAATGGTTGATGATCCCACAATATGTCCATTTTGTTGTAAAACAGCACCCAGTGAATTAAGGCTAGCATCTGTTACTAGTTCAAATTTCCTTTTGAAGTCTGGGTACTTAAGTACCGGATTCTGAGTTATAATGCATTTAAGTTTCTCAAAAGCGTTTATAAAGTTGGAGTCATTCATATTCAGTTTCTCACCTTTCTTCAGGAATTTTATTATTGGATAAGCTACTTTAGAGTAATCCTATATCTATATATATAAAAATGAATGTGTGTTTGTTTGTATGTTTGTATGTTTGAACGTTATAGACTACTAAACGGCTGAACCGATTTTCTTGAAATTTTCACAGCATATTCCTGCATGTCTGGAATAGGTAATAGGCTACTTTTTATTTCGAAATTTCAAGTGGGCGATGAGCCACGCCCACATTAAGAAAATATAAAATCCGTATATTTTAGATAATATAACAGTTAGAGTCCTCAAATTTTGTCGGAGCCACTTTAGTGTCAATATGATCATTTAGGACAAAAAGTAGGCGGACTAGCATTAGGGGGCGTGGTACCTCCCATATAAATTAAATACAAAAATTCGTTTATCTGGGAAACTAATAGAACTAAATTCTTAAAATTTAGCACGAAGAACTTTAACATCCATATAAACATTTTGGGTAATAAATTGGCGGACTACCCATGAGGGGAGCGGCACCTCCCATATTAATTAAATACAAAAATTCGTTTATCTGGGAAACTAATAGAACTAAATTCTTAAAATTTTGCACAAAGAACTTTAACATCCATATAAACATTTTGGGTAAAAAATTGGCGGACTACCCATGAGAGGAGCGGCACCTCCCATATTAATTAAAAACAAAAATTCGTTTATCTGGGAAACTAATAGAACTAAATTCTTAAAATTTTGCACGAAGAACTTTAATATTCATCTGAACATTTTTAAGGAAAAAAGAGCGGACTTTCATCTGGGGGGCTTGGAGCCCCCATATGAATAAAATAGAAAAATTCGTATATCTGAGAAACAATTAGAGCTAGAATCATTAAATTTTACTTGAAGAACTTTGACATTCACCTGAACATTTAGAGTATAACGGGCGGACTTCCAATGGGTTACTTGGTACCTCCCATATGAATTAAATACAAAATTTCGTTTAACTGGGAAACTAATAGAACTAGATTCTTCAAATTTTGAACAAATTATTTTAATAATCATCTGAATATTTTGGAGGAAAAAGGGCGGACTTTCATCCGGGGGGCTTGAAGCTCCCACATGAATTAAATTCGTATATCTGAGAAACTATTAGAGCTAGAATCTTCAAATTTTACATGAAGAACTTTGACATTCATGTGAACATTTAGAGAATAACGGGCGGACTTTCAATGGGGGGCTTGGCACCACATATATGAATTAAATACAAAAGTTCGTGCATCTTGGAAACTCTTATATTATTCAAATTTTTTGTAAATAGATAGAAATTGGCGATAGATAGAAACTGGCGAACTTGCAATAATTTGCTTGACATCTTTCATATGTAACATATAATAAATCTGGTATTTATTTATACATATTCCTTTTAGGGTAGCAAAGCACACTGGGTATAGCTAGTACATATATAAAACAGACCGTTTGTTTGTTTGTTTGTTACGCTTTCACGGCAAAACTACTGAACCGATTTACATGAGATTTGGACCGCTAATAGGTCTAACCCCAAGAGGAACAATAGGATATATAAGATCTTGATCGGATGCCACGCCCCTTTTTACGCCCACTTTTTGTAAAACTATTATTACCCCAAGTTTGCAATCACAATATGCAAAAACTACTAAACCGATTAACTTGAAATTTTGCATATAGAAAATTTTCATTCGAGACTTACAGAAAACTACTGAACCGATTTACATGAAATTTGGTATACCGATCTCAGGATGTGGATCGGACGCCACGCCCCTTTTTACACCAACTTTTTGTAAAACAATTATTAAACTAAATTTACGTTCAGGCATACAAAAAACTACTGATCCGATTTTCATGAAATCTTTTATAATGAATGTTGTGGTATGAACAGTACGACACTTTACATCTTCAAAACCTGTAATATATAATAATAAATATATATGAAACTCTTTTTTTACTCTTTCACTACATAACTAATAAACTTATTTACATAAAATTTGGCGTTTAATAGGTCTAACCTCAGAAGTTAACAAGTTAGAGTGCTATATTCGGCTTTGCCGAATCTTAAATACCCTCCACCAGCAAGCTACTTTTTATTAAAAACCCATTTAATTATATAATTTGTAGATAACTTGACTTCACATAGGAGCTACGACCAATTACGGAAATCCAGAAAAAATTCGTAGAGTGATTCATATGTATGTACACATATTTGTGTCGAATTTTATCAAGATAGCTTTATTTAACAATGAATATATGAGTTTAAATGATTTTCGGAAGTAAGCCTTATATGGGAGCTATGACCAATAATGGACCGATCCGAAAAGAAATTTGGTAGAATGATTTGTATGTACATAAAACATATTCAGCTCGAATTTTATCACGAAAGCTTTATTATACCCTCCACCACCATCAGTGGTGATAGAGGGTATATATAACTTTGTCATTCCGTGTGTAACACCAAGAAATATTCATCTGAGACCCAACAAGGTATATATATTCTGGGTCCTTATGAAATTCTGAGTCGATTTAGCTATGTCCGTCTGTCCGTCCGTCTGTCTGTCTGTGTAAAACACGCTCACGTTAAAACGAAGCAACATAATTTAACCAAATTCACCCAAAATATTCACTATTATCCGGTACAGTTTGGTATTGAAAATGAGCAATCGGTTCACATCGGGAAAAGTTATGAATCAAAATTTAAAACAACTCCGAAAAAATAAGCATTTTTTACACATTCTGATGTAATTTTCTCGAAAACTATGCGAGATAATTTCATGAAAGTCATCATACATTCGTTTCTACACAAGATCTTGATTCATGCTGAAAATTGCCAGAAGCGGTCCATAATTTCATATACCTCCCATACAAAAGTACATATTCCCGGAAAATGAGTTTTTTGTTAATAACTTCCGTTAGAATGTTGATATCTTCACAAAATTTTACAAATTAAAATCTTATGTCAATAGAATTCATAGGGAGAAAACATTTTACCGATCGGTCTATAATTGGTCATATCTCCCATACTAGGTCCTGCCCCTAAAAACAATTTGTGTAGAACAAAATTATATATATGTATTTTGAAAATCCTTAAATTTTTCACACACATGCATACATGCACATTATTAAATATCGTTAAAGCATATCCAAGGGCGTTATACAAATATAAAAGAAAATGGGGTTTGTAATGTTCAACAAATCTTGGAATTGTAACAGATTTAAGCTGTTTAAATCTTGGTGTTTTTCTATTTAAGACATGAGAAAACTTATTTCTACAAATATTTGATCAATTAAAAAACTATTAATATAAAAGTAGCTGGTGGAGGGTATTTAAGATTCGGCTCAGCCGAATATAGCACTCTAACTTGTTTTTATTTGTCAATGAAATACGTGTGTTTAGGTGATTTTTGGAAGTGGACCTTACATGGGAGCTATGACCAATTGTAGACCGACTGAAACGTTGGTGATTTCTATTCATATTATATTATTTGTATGTACATAATTTTGTGTTGTTAGCGATATATTTGAGGGAGTTATTAACGATAAACTTATATCCGGGAATATAAACCTTTGTATGGGGGCTATGGGAAATATTGGATCAATTGTTATGAGTTTGAACATACTTGATCCCTGGCACAAAAAAATATTGTGTGACAAAATTCATCGAAATATCGTTGGTAGTTTCTGAGAAAACTACTTAAGAATTGGGAAAAAAACGTTATTTTTTTCGAGGTAGTCTGAAATTTTTAATCATAACTTTTTACGTCGTGAACCGGTTTTACTGATTTTCAATACCAAACTGGACCGGATAATAAGGAATGTTTTGGGTGAGTTTCGTGAATATTTATTGCTTCGTTTTAACGTGAGCGTGTTTTACACAGACAGACAGACGGACATAGCTAAATCGACTCAGAATTTCATAAGGATCAAGAGGTGTCAGATGAATATTTCTTGGTGTCACACGGAATGACAAAGTTATATATACCATATATTACCACTGATGATGGTGGAGGGTATAAAAAAACTCTATATGATATTGAGTGGATGATACGCACATTTTTATGTTCACTTTTTGAATAACTGCTATAACACCAAATTTCTAGGCTAATTATAAAAAAAAACATGAACCGATTTTCAAGAATGTTAGGACTAATTTCGGGCCTGTTATGATCTTAATGAAATGCAATGACCTTTTTCCGTCCACTTTTTGTTACATTTATAATGCTAAAGAACATGATATATAATTCCCATAGTATATGAGAATTATTATTTAATTAAATCTGCTGAATATTCTCAGAAAATAACTATTTTAAAACAGAATCCTTATTAGATCTTAAATGAATGTCTACGATGCTACATTTGTATGCAGAATAAAAACTACTGACCAAAAACCGCTTCTAAAATAGGGAAAATAATATATTCATATTACATTTTCACTTAAATTCGAATTTTAAATCGGCTGTGGTTCCTTCCTTTAACACCGTAATCACTCATATTTTCCATACAAATCGAGTTTTATATCAAAAATAAAAAAATTTAATTTATTGTTAATCGAGATAACAATAAAAATCTATGATCAGGTAAATATGTCATCAAAAAATTATCTTGATATAAATTCGGCTGCCATTTTTCAAATGCAGCTCAAATCTAAAAAACCATGAAGAAATGTATTTGACTACTCATTAGAGTGTCCCGATAGACAGCACTTTTGCAAATCTTAAATAGGTAGACCTCTCAAACGATACATACACTGAAAATAATCTATGCTTAACTTTACGAAAAAAAATTTCGTAACTACTTTTTTCGTAATATATACGAAAATTTCGTGTATAATACGAAATATTGTTTAATCAACCCCTTTTCTAATTTTACGAAAGTACGAAAACCTGTCGTAATATGTTTTTTCGTATATATTAAGAAACTTTGTTTTCTTTTACAAAAATAATTTCGTTAATTTAACGAAAGTAACGAATTTTTTTCGTAACAAGATTATTTAGTAATATACAAGAATTATTTTTTATTTCACAAAAAAATTATTTTGTTACGATTTTTTTTTTAAATTAAACGTAATTTTTAATTTACAGCTGCCTAATTTCCTGTAAAATTTTTTATGTTTTTTAAAAATCATAAAAAATTTGTTTTTTTTTTTTTTTAATTCGCAATCTTTTTCTAAATTTACAATAATTATTTTAAAAGAACTAAAATATTTATGTCTTTAAAAAAAAAATCGTAAAATGAACAAATTTTTTTTCTAAAATTATATAAAATTATTTTGCATTTTACTAAAATATTTCGTACAATTTCGTATATATTACGAAAGAATTTCGTGGTGCGAAACCACGAAGCATTTCGTACAATGTACAACATTTTTCGTGTATATTAGGCATGGATTATTTTCAGTGTAGAAAGCTTTGTTCATATAAAATTTGGATAAATTGATCTTTTGATATCTTTTTATATTTTTAGAAAATTATCAACCAAAAATTCTGCACAACTTTTTCTGTATGTAGCGCCGCATTTATTCTAAGCCTTTCAAATTAGATAATAATTTTGAATAACTCCAACACACATTTTCCATTTACAAATAATAAGTAAAAGTATTTGGGTATCTGCTTTGTACATCTAACGATATTCTGCATATTCTTTAGAACAGAAAAAAACTTAATTTTTTTATTTTTAAAGGAATTTGAAATCTTCCAAATTTTTCATAATTTTGTGCAGAATGCTTCATAATCGCTTCAGAGTTTCTTCAATTGCCCGTACTTTTTCAAATAGCAAGAAAATCGCTTGAAATTTTGTACGGTTAATGGTACGTATTTTTGTAGTTAATAAAATGCCCCGAAGCCTTTTGCCTCTATACACCAGGGCATTACAATTCAAAGTACAGTGTCTGCACATGGGAAAAATAAAACAACTAATTTGAAAGTGTCCTTAGTTCCCTACCAGTGATTGAGAATGCTGCACAGTGGTATAGGAAAAAAAAGAGGGAAATAATTCGGTAACTTCTAAACGGTTAATCCGATTTTGATGAAATTTGGTATGCACAAAGAGGAGGAGGTTTTGAATTTGGACCTTATAGGCCAACCAGGGGCCCGGCGGGGGGTCCTCAAATTAGGACACCTCGGTTATGTTAAATTTTTAAAACGATCCTATTTCTTCATTTGAGTTCCGATTTAAAAAAAATTTCGTATATAGAATCTCCTCTCTTATAGTTTAGGAGATATTCGCATTTGAAAATTAAAATTTTAAAATTTTTACCGTCCTTTAGTTTTTTTGATAATAGTGGGTCCAAATATTCCCGATTTTCGCCATTTTTTTATTCGCTTAACAACAAGTTTATATATCAAGCAGTGAAAGAATTATGTAAAAATCATGACTGAGTCCAAAGTTATAGGCATTTTAATTTAAAAAATTAAAAAAGGCGATTTTTTGTCATTTTTTTGGGAAAAATGTATATTTTTCTTTTTAAGTTATCTAAAAAGTTTCTAAGAAGATGTATATAGAATTTATACTTTTTGGAAAGCTGACTTTACATAAAATACGATAAATGAAACAAAACCTAAAAATGTTTGATACCAAGGGGACCAGGTCCATCCAAAAAAACCCTATTTTTTATGGAAAATTCAATTTTGAGCAAAAATTCTCAAATCGCATAGTCGATATCAAATTATAGTGACCTGTTTTATATGACCCAATATGTTCTTAATCATTTTGTAACGGGTTTCGATAACCCCGCCCCTGGTATGGATATAATAGGCAAAAAACCAAAAAATCCCATTTTTGGGATTTTTTAAAACTTTTTTGGGAATTCCGGGATTTCTAATAAGAAAATTCGAAATTTTTATTTAATTTTGGATTTTGAGTAAAAAAATCTACCTAACTGTAAAATTTCGTCAAAAAATATTCATAAATAAAATTTTTATTGCAATTTGAAAAATTTGTATCTTCGCAAAAACTGAATAAAAAACATTTTTTAATTTTTTTTTTAAAAAAGTATTCCGCGAATTTTTTAATTTTCAAAAATTATACACAGTTTTGAAAAATAGACAAAATTACCTTTCCATTGATATATAACATGCCTACCTAATGTTTTTTAAGTGACAAATTAATTAGGGAAAACTAAACATCTTTTAGAAAATTTACCTAGCACTATTATTTTCATCCTAAGGTTAACTCTTAAATTTGTTACATATATGGATGAAAATAATAGTGCTAGGTAAATTTTCTAAAAGATGTTGAGTTTTCCCTAATTAATTTGTCACTTAAAAAACAATAGGTAGGCATGTTATATATCAATGGAAAGGTAATTTTGTCTATTTTTCAAAACTGTATATAATTTTTAAAAAATTCGCGGAATACTTTTTAAAAAAAAATTAAAAAATGTTTTTTATTCAGTTTTTGCGAAGATACAAAATTTTCAAATTGCAATAAAAATTTTATTTATGAATATTTTTTGATGAAATTTTACAGTTAGGTAGATTTTTTTACTCAAAATCCAAAATTAAATAAAAATTTCGACTTTTCTTATTAGAAATCCCGGAATTCCCACAAAAGTTTTAAAAAATCCCAAAAATGGGATTTTTTGGTTTTTTGCCTATTATATCCATACCAGGGGCGGGGTTATCGAAACCCGTTACAAAATGATTAAGAACATATTGGGTCATATAAAACAGGTCACTATATTTTGATATCGACTATGCGATTTGAGAATTTTTGCTCAAAATTGAATTTTCCATAAAAAATAGGGTTTTTTGGATGGACCTGGTCCCCTCGGTATCAAAATTTTTAGGTTTTGTTTCATTTATCGTATTTTATGTAAAGTCAGCTTTCCAAAAAGTATAAATTCTATATACATCTTCTTAGAAACTTTTTAGATAACTTGAAAAGAAAAATATACATTTTTCCCAAAAAAATGACAAAAAATCGCCTTTTTTTAATTTTTTAAATTAAAATGCGTATAACTTTGGACTCAGTCATGATTTTTACATAATTCTTTCACTGCTTGATATATAAACTTGTTGTTAAGCGAATAAACAACAAGTTTATTCGCTAAAAAAACTAAAGTAAGGACGGTAAAAATTTTAAAATTTTAATTTTCAAATGCGAATATCTCCTAAACTATAAGAGATAATTTACTGCTACGACATTTTTTATAGTGCTCAATGAGGAGATTCTATACACGATTTTTTTTTTAAATCGGAACTCAAATGAAGAATTAGGATCGTTTTAAAAATTTAACATAACCGAGGTGTCCTAATTTGAGGACCCCCCGCCGGGCCCCTGGTTGGCCTATAAGGTCCAAATTCAAAACCTAAACTTGACAGCACCTCCTCTTTGTGCATACCAAATTTCATCAAAATCGGATTAACCGTTTAGAAGTTACCGAATTATTTCCCTCTTTTTTTTCCTATACCACTGTGTGCTGGTTTCAGTATAATTTCTAAAAAAAAAAGTTTCCTAAATGTTTCTAAAATTTTGTCAAAATTTCCTAATTAAAGCTCATTTTCAATTTGTAAATTTTTAAGGGACATTTTTGTCCAGAAACTGACTTTATAGTTATTACAGACAGAATAATTTTATTTTAGAAGAAACCCGGTCAACGCCGGGTTCACGCAGCTAGTTATAAATATATATGAGCCCTTTTTTTACTCTTTCACTACATAACTAATAAAGTTATTTACATAAAATTTGGCATATAATGGTCTAACCTCAGAAGTTAAAAAAACTCTACATGATATTGATTGGATGCTACTCACATTTTTATGTTCACTTTTTGAATAACAGCTATAACACCAAATTTCTGGGCTAAACATAAAAAAACATGAACCAATTTTCAAGAAATTTGGCAACAGACAGTGTATTTTTGGAATCAATTTTTTATCTGGATTTTATGCTTCATGAAATTGTGCATAATAATAGTTATATCGTGGAAGGTTAGGTTAGTTTGAGGAAGAGAATGTTTTATACATCAAATAATTTCGGGCCTGTTGTGATCTTAATGAAATGCAATGACCTTTTTCCGTTAATTTTTTGTTACATTTATAATGCTCATGATATATACTACTTATAGTATATCAGAATTATTATTTAAGTAGTTAAAATTTTAATCAAAAATTTATTTTTATTTGAAAACTCTAAAACATTTGTAGGCCCTTAACTTACTTTACGATTAGGTAAAATAAAAATCTGTAATAAATTTAATTTATTATCGAAAATCGATTTTCATCTAAAGCGTAAAATCGGTTGTAGATTCGTATATCCCATCACTTATATTTTCCACCGGAAAACTATTCTTATTTCAAAACCTGTAATCCGCTGTATATCCTCAAAAAAAAAAAACTATTTTAAAACAGAATCGGATGTAGTTTACTACGATCGAAAAATAGCATATGGAAATTTTGTATCAATGTTGTATTTTTGTAGACCCGTATATATTACTCCCATCATTTATATTTTCCACCTACGATCAGAGGGCGAAGTCGACCGGCTTCGAGTCGGCGCTTAGTCGCCGCCGAACTATATTTAGTTGCTTAAGCCGCCGCCCAAACACTCGGCTTAAGTCGACTCAAATTTTTTTATGTTTTTATTAACTAGGCTATAGACTGTAGGACCAATTATTTTTGATTCTGTAACATAATGAATTATTATTGGCCAAATTATATTTTGAAAACGTAAAAGATTTTTACAAAGGATACATGTAACAAGCGATATTTCATAATTTTCAATACTCCCGATATGTATATTCGTTGTTATATTTTTTATATGAATATGAATGTGTTGTTTCGGAACTAATATGCTAACATATTTTTATATTAATAATATATATATTTTGCGAAAAAAAAAAATATTTAAAAGATATGTAAATGTATGTCTTGTTAATTTAAATATTTTTTATTTGTTACCTAATATGGCTATACCATCTATAATTTCATCAAAATATTCAAGAGAGTGTAAATGAGAATTAAAGTAGACTAAAACTAGAAACTTTTTAGCCTTTTATAAAAATCATTTATTATTAATATTTTAAGCAAAGTGATCCTCCCAGTCTCTAAATTTTGATATTTACATTATTTTTGAACATAAATTTAAGAGTTAAAATTTCCTTAAAAACGTTCGGCTCTTAGCCGACTTTAAGCAGCCGCCGAATTATTTTGGCTCAGTCGCCGCCGCCGACAATTTTAAGTCGACTTCGCCCTCTGCCTACGATGCCACTTTAGTATGCAGAATAAAAACTACTGAACAAAAACCGCTCCTAAAATAGGGTAAATAATATATTCATATTACATTTTTCACAAAAATTCAAATTTTAAACTTAAATCTACAAATCCATCTAGAAAATCATTCATATCTCCCCTTAAAATTTATATTTATATAACTTTCAATTCGAGAAAACAATAAAGATCCGTTAGGTTAGGTTGATAGGAGGATGTATACTACATAAAATCCGAAGAAATACACCTAGGCCACTATCGCTCTTGTTGTTCGCTCCTTAAAGATCCGTAATCATTCATATTTTCCATACAAATCGAGTTTTATATAAAAAATATAAAATTTAAATTCATTGTTAAATCGATAAAAAAATCTACAATAAGTTAAATAAACCATCAAAAAATTATCTTGATATAAATTCGGTTGTCATTTTTTAAATGCAGCTCAAATCTAAACAAGTGAGAGTGTTATATTCGGCTTTGCCGAATTTGATGGTGGTGCATATACATATAAACGTCAGGGTGATATTACTCATCAAATTAACTGAAGAGGACCTTATATGAGAGATAGGGTTAATAATTGACCGTTTTTCATAAAAAAATTTTAGACCAATTTTGGTTCATACAAAACATCTTTACATCGAATATCACTTCCCGACACTTTCCGCATGAAATTGGGTAGGAAGATTTATGTTCATGTATTTTTAAGTCAGCAAAGATCGATAAAGTAATTTTCTTATGGTAGAGAGGTTTTAACTCGTATAAAAAATATGTATGTGTGTCGAATTTCATCACTTTTCCGTATTCTGGATTTTGAAGCCAGTAATTATAGTTTAAGTAATTTTTTTGAAGGGCACTATATGGGGTCAATTATGGACCGATCCACATAAAGTTTGATAGAGAGATTTTTGCTTTATTGAAACTTATGTGTGTCGAATTTCATCACTATTTTTAAGCCAGTAATGAGCGTTAAAGTAAGTAATTTTCTTAAGGGGACCTTATATGGGGGGTAGGGTCAATTATGCACCGATCGACATAAAATTTGGTAGAGAAGTTTTTGATTATAAGAGACTTACTTATGTCAAATTTCATTGTTATACTAGTATTTTTAAGCCAGTAATGAGCGTTAAACGTAATGAGCCTTATGTGGTCAATTATGGACCGATCCTCAAAAAATAAAAATAGAATTTAATAAGGACCCTGAATATGTATACTTTGGTGGGTCGATGACCAATATTTCGATGTGTTACAAAAGGAATGACAAAATCAATATACCCCCCATCTTTGTGATGGTGGGTTGTAAACATCTCAATTAAGGGCCAGGGTTAAAACTACCTCAGAATTAAAACCAGGCTTTTTAATATTGAATTTTATAGGTTTATTTCAATAATGTAATTCTGTCTAAGGTTACTTCTTAACTAACTCAATATATATTATACAGATTTCATTACATTTCATTATTCGTATTTAGTACATTTATGAAGGAAGTACTTAATGAAATAGCGACACCTAGGTTTGGAATTCAGTTATTTTTAAATACATATTCGGCTGTTCGCATAAACATCACCGCCCCTCTTGCAGGGACTGCAATACAAATTATTATATTTCGATGTTAAAGACTAACGGCTGTATTTATAAAAACTTATTTTAGGTTTATTAAACAATTTTAGGCAAAATTCAGGAAAATCGTATTTATAAACGTGAAATAGCTTAAAACACCTTCAATAAACCATTGACAATTAGAAGAATTTTATTGTAGGCTCGACCCTTCTTTAAGCCAACAATAAGTTGATTTTTAACAATTTTTTTCTCAGATAAAGATTTTTCCGGTAATTTTAGGTTGATTGCGAAAACTAATTATGGTTTCTTTTAAAATAAAATCTAAAAATTCTAATTTTAACGTTTACAAATTTGTAAATAAAATCCCAGAAAATTTTTAAACGATTATATTTTCAGGAAAAAACTCAAATCTAGGCATTATTGGATTAATGCATGAATATTTGACAATATTCCAATTGTCCAGCACTATTTTTAGGCAATTTGGAAATGCCCGTCTGTCAACCAAATGATGGACAAAATCATTTGATTTGGCTTTTTCAAAGTTTGTTGGTTAAATATAATGCCATAAAGTAATTAACCATGTAAATTATATTGATTAGTGTTATACTAATGCAAAATATATTCGCCGGCATTCAAATTAGTCAAATATCAAAGAAATTTATCAATATTTGCAAAAATTTATGAAAAATTACAAGGAAAATAAGTAAAAATAAGAAAATGTGTCATAGTGATGTATATTTTGTCGCAAAATATCCGTTATTCGGATACTTTTAATAATAATTAGAAATTATCTATCTATATATATAAAATTCTAACGTTACTGACTGACTGACTGACTGACTGACTGACTGATTCACTGACTGATTCATCATCGCACAGCCTAAACGGTTGAAGCTAAAGAGCTGAAATTTGGACAGGAGGTTGGTCTCCCGCCAAATAGATCCACTAAGACGGGATTTTTGGAAATTCGAATGTTTAGGGGGTAAAAAAGGGTAAAAACGGGTAAATTCGGTAACCTTATATCTCCTAAACTAGAAAAGATACAAAAACAGTTTAAAGCTTATCGCCGTTCATTTAAAAAATAAACGGACAGGTGTCTGGTACTTTTTTTAAATTCGGCCCCTTTAGGGAATAAACGGGTAAAAACTGTATTTTGGTACTTTTTTCGCACCCCATGTATCTTTTAAACCAGTGCACATTCAAAAAATATTTTTGACTCCTTCATAACTTAACGAAAAAATAAAAATATGAATTTAGTACTTTTTGGATATTCGGACGTTTAAGGGGTTAAAATTGTACCTATTTTTGGTACTTTTTTCATAAAACATTGTTTTTGGTTTATTAACTTATACATATGAATACATAATAACGGGCTCCCACTACGATGTTGCAACCTTTCGGAATAGAATTTTTATTTCGTTAATGGGGGGGAAAAAGTACCAAAAGGGGTAAAAACGGGAAATTTGATTTTATTCAACCACAATGATCCAATTTAGATAAAATTTTTAAATTCAGAAACACTAAATATCCTAATGGGGTGTTATTTGGAACCCCGGTATCAAGTGATATTTTTACTACTTTTTCTACTTTTTCGTTCTACACAGGTACTTTTTTGAGTTTTCTTTAAAATTAAACCTAGAAACATGAAATTAAGCATGTAGAGCTCGGAGTAAATGAGAATCTATAAAATGGGACTTTTTGGTACTTTTTCGTTCTTCAAAAGGTACTTTTTGAATTTTCTATAATATTGAACCTAGAAACATGAAATTAAACATGTAGAGACCGTAGTAAATGAGAATCTATAAAAGGGGACTTTTTGGTACTTTTTCGTCCTTCGACTGGTACTTTTTGAGTTTTCTATAAAATTTAACCTAGAAACATGAAATTAAGCATGTAGAGCCCGGAGTAAATGAGAATCTATGAAAGGGGACTTTTTGGTACTTTTTCGTCCTTCGACTGGTACTTTTTGAGTTTTCTATAAAATTTAACCTAGAAACATGAAATTAAGCATGCGGAGGCCTTAGTTAATGAGAATCTACAAAAGGGGACTTTTTGGTACTTTTTCGTCCTTCGACTGGTACTTTTTGAGTTTTCTATAAAATTTAACCTAGAAACATAAAATTAAGCATGTAGAGCCCTTAGTAAATGAGAATCTATAAAAGGGGACTATTTGGTACTTTTTCGTCTTTCGACTGGTACTTTTTGAGTTTTCTATAAAATTTAACCTAGAAACATGAAATTAAGCATGTAGAGCCCTTAGGAAATGAGAATCTATAAAAGGGGACTTTTTGGTACTTTTTCGTCTTTCGACTGGTACTTTTTGAGTTTTCTATAAAATTTAACCTAGAAACATGAAATTAAGCATGTAGAGCCCTTAGGAAATGAGAATCTATAAAAGGGGACTTTTTGGTACTTTTTCATCCTTCGACTGGTACTTTTTGAGTTTTCTATAAAATTTAACCAACAAACATGAAATTAAGCATGTAGAGCCCTTAGTAAATGAGAATCTTTTTTGGTACTTTCTCGTTCTTCAAAAGGTACTTTATGAATTTTCTATAATATTGAAAATAGAAACATGAAAGTATGCATGTAGAGCCTGGATTAAGTGAGAAACTATAAAAGGGGTCTTTTTGGTACTTTTTTGTTCTTCAAAAGGTACTTTTAGAATTTTCTATAATATTGAACCTAGAAACATGAAATTAAACATGTAGAGCCCGAATTAAGTTAGGACCTATAAAAGGGGACTTTTTGGTACTTTTTCGTTCTTCAAAAGGTAATTTTTGAATTTTCTATAATATTGATCCTAGAAGCATGAAATTAAGCATATAGAGCCTGGAGTAAATGAGAATCTATAAGAGGGGACTTTTTGGTACTTTTTCGTTCTTCAAAAGGTACTTTTTGAATTTTCTATAATATTGAACATAGAAACATGAAATTAAGCAAGTACAGCCAAGATTAAGTGATAACCTATAAAAGGGGACTTTTCGGCACTTTTTCGTTCTTTTTTCTTTCTATAATATTTAACCTAGAAACATGAAATTAAGTACGTAGAGCCCGGAGTAAGTGAGAACATATAAAAGAGGACTTTTTTGGTAATTTTTCGTTCTTAAAAAGGTACTTTTTGTGTTTTTTATAACATGAAATTAACCATGTGGAGCCCGGAGTTAATGAGAATCTATAAAAGGGGACCCTTTGGTAATTTTTCGTTCTTCAACTGGTACTTTTTTAATTTTCTATAATATTGAACTTAGGAACATGAAATTAAATAAAAGAGGTCTTTTGTTACTTTTTCGTACTTCATTGGTACTTTTTGAGTTTTCTAAAATATTGAATATATAAACATAAATTTAAATAGGGAAGTTTTTGATATTGCAGATATATATTCATTTACAATAATATTTATTTTATTCCATTACGATGAGGGTAGCGAAGCACACTGGGTATAGCTAGTATGTTATATTTATACATCTGAACTAAATAGACATTTATTAAAGCCATATATATATTTATTTTTCTTAAAAGTTTGTTTTTATTGTCAAAAATCTATTATAAACAAAAATATGAAATTAAGAAAACCGAATCAACGAATATTTTATCCTAATTGTACGCAACACTAACACATAAAATGACGGCCATATTGTACAGTGCTGCCAACTTAAACATAAATCAGCACAATAGCTAATATACGTTTATTATTTGTTTATGAATATCACAATTTTATTAATGGTTTTTAAGGCTAAAATGTGCTTTAACTATTGAGTGCATTAAAAGCAAAATAAGATTTTTTTATAAATACAAGCGTAAATTCATATAAATTATTTCAGTTACTATGATAATGAGATTAAATTCAATTTCATTTTATATACATACATATTCATCAATGTTTCAAAAGAGATTGATTATAAATAAAACTTTAAAGATAAAAAATTTCAAAATTTGTAGATTAATTATAAAACAATAAGCTTGTTATGAGTTGTAATTATAAATATATTAAATGTAAAGTTATACAGTACCATATTGTAGGTTGCAGGTCTATATTAAGCTTATTTATCAATGTCTGATTGTTAGTGGGCGCATGGGCCTGAAAGTATCCACCCAAAAACTGTATCTTGAGCTAGTGGAAGTCCATTTTCTCCAGGGATAACTCCTGTCTTAAAAATCTTACAGCAGATATCATTTCCAAGTACTAAACAGATACCTTGAGAGCTGTAGAACTTAGGATCAGCTAACATGAGGTGGGAGAATTTGGCAGTGATAGACGAATTGACAGTAGATGTTGGAGTCTTCATAGGTAATCTTAAAACGATTTTAGCGTCAGCGTTAATACGGACTCGCGGCTCGATCCTTGATGTTAATGTTAGTTGAGTGTACCTTTCATCATCAAGCACGTAAGTTCTCAATTGAAGCTTGTCAGAAAGGCGTTTTTCGATTCTACTAAATGGTGAACATACGTCGATAAGTGCCCTGACTGATTGGCGATGTTTACTTATTATTAAAACAACAGTTGCCGTAGGTAACAATGAAACCATGTGACGTGCGAAAATAGATGACACTGATTGTACGGTTGAGGAAAAGGTTGCATGATGTTGATTTAATGTACTATTCCTTCGTTTTTGAATCCTTCTAGAGCTTGTAGCAATTTCGTGACCACGGACATTTGGTCTCGCATCTGAGTGTAAGAGGGTATGATGTTTTTTGTGCAAATATGACAACCTCGATCAATAAAACAAGATCCGTCCGAATGTTCGTGGGCCTGACAGTTTGGGCAATAGTCAAATAAGATAACTGCCCGAAAACGTTTTTCCGCGTTCATTTTGAGAAAGGCCTGACATTTGCGGAGAGCATGATATCATTTACACAACCGGCAGCGAAATGTTTCATGGTTGACTTCGTTTCTCGTCACTTCTCTAGCATCATAGTGTGATGACATGATAAATCTACAGGGTTAACAGAAATTGATAAACTTAATGAGAAATATGAAGATGAAATGAGATATTAAGTTAAATACATATATGAGATGATTAGGAACTGAAATGATTATGGGTTGTTAAATGCGTTATTAGTTAGTATAAAATATACATAAAAAGAAGCGATCTTTATCAAACTGGCAGAATGATGAGTTTAACTATAGGACGAGTAATTGTTCCCTTCTGGGTAAGAACGTCAGCAATACGGACACTGCTATCTGCTCCAGCATATATTTTTGTAACTCGACCTAATCGCCAGTCATTAATAGAAAGATTATCATCTTTGATTACGACCATCTCTCCCACTGAAATGTTATCTTCTGGAGTCTTCCATTTAGTTCTCTTATGAAGTTCTTTGAGATATTCGGATTTCCAGCGTTGACAAAATTGTTGCTGAATTGCTTTAAGTCGTTGCCAGCGATTAATAATTGATATAGGTTGGTTTTCAATTTTCGGATCTGGAGGAGCAAGAAGTGGACTTCCTATTAAGAAATGACCAGGAGTTAAAGCATTTAAATCTAATGGATCTTCAGACATGGGAGAAATCGGCCTAGAGTTCAGACAACATTCGATTTTGGCTAATAATGTCGAAAACTCTTCAAATGTGTATTTGAAACTACCCGCGACTTTTCGGAAATGAGCTTTGAAACTCTTGACCCCGGCTTCCCAAAGGCCCCCCATATGAGGAGACCCCGGGGGAATGAAATGCCACTGAATATTATGGTATGTAAATTTGGACATCAGTTCAGAACGCGATAGTAAGAGAAATTGCCTTGCTATTTGTTTCGAAGCACACACAAAGTTTTTTCCGTTGCCGGAATATAAGTTTAATGGATAACCACGCCTTGACGTAAACCTTTGGAAAGCTGCCATGAACGCTTCAGTGGAAAGATCGGTTGTGGCTTTTAAATGAATTGCCTTTGTTGCGAAGCCCACGAAAACACATACATATCCCTTTGTAATTTTGCATGCTCTCCCGGTAAAACTTTTTAGTTCAAAGGGACCAGCGAAATCAATTCCAGTGTTGTAAAAAGGACGTTGTAGCTCTGTTCTTTCTGGCGGCAAGGCAGACATGATTTGAGTTTTAGCCTTGGCTTTATATAGAACACATTGTTTACAATTATGAATAGTGGTTTTATTAGATTTTTTAACTTGGGAATCCAGAATTGCATTCTAACTAAGCGAAGAACTTGTTGATTTCCTCCATGAATGGAAAGTAAATGACAGAAATGAACCAGCGGCTGTATTTATAAAAACTTATTTTAGGTTTATTAAACAATTTTAGGCAAAATTCAGGAAAATCGTATTTATAAACGTGAAATAGCTTAAAACACCTTCAATAAACCATTGACAATTAGAAGAATTTTATTGTAGGCTCGACCCTTCTTTAAGCCAACAATAACTTGATTTTTAACAATTTTTTTCTCAGATAAAGATTTTTCCGGTAATTTTAGGTTGATTGCGAAAAGTAATTATGGTTTCTTTTAAAATAAAATCTAAAAATTCTAATTTCAACGTTTACAAATTTGTAAATAAAATCCCAGAAAATTTTTAAACGATTATATTTTGAGGAAAAAACTCAAATCTAGGCATTATTGGATTAATGCATGAATATTTGACAATATTCCAATTGTCCAGCACTATTTTTAGGCAATTTGGAAATGCCCGTCTGTCAACCAAATGATGGACAAAATCATTTGATTTGGCTTTTTCAATTATATTGATTAGTGTTATACTAATGCAAAATATATTCGCCGGCATTCAAATTAGTCAAATACCAAAGAAATTTATCAATATTTGCAAAAATTTATGAAAAATTACAAGGAAAATAAGTAAAAATAAGAAAATGTGTCATAGTGATGTATATTTTGTCGCAAAATATCCGTTATTCGGATACTTTTAATAATAATTAGAAATTATATGTTATATTTATACATCTGAACTAAATAGACATTTATTAAAGCCATATATATATTTATTTTTCTTAAAAGTTTGTTTTTATTGTCAAAAATCTATTATAAACAAAAATATGAAATTAAGAAAACCGAATCAACGAATATTTTATCCTAATTGTACGCAACACTAACACATAAAATGACAGCCATATTGTACAGTGCTGCCAACTTAAACATAAATCAGCACAATAGTTAATATACGTTTATTATTTGTTTATGAATATCACAATTTTATTAATGGTTTTTAAGGCTAAAGTGTGCTTTAACTATTGAGTGCATTAAAAGCAAAATAAGATTTTTTTATAAATACAAGCGCAGAAGTTTAGAGAATCGACATTTATACGGAAGAATTACAGGGAACTTTTCATCATAAGATAAGGATTGATAATATGCAAGACGACCGTTTACCCGTAGAAGCTTATTAGAATCCATAAATGGATTTAGATTCAAAATCGAACTAGTTTTGTGAATATTTTCATTGTTTTGAATAGCTATATACTCCTTTGTATACGCTACTTTCTGTGCTGTAAGAATAAGACGATTGCGTACATTATTTATTTCGTTGTGTGAGAGTAAAGTATTTTCATAGTGAACAGTATTCCTATATTTCGGGTGCGTTCGGTGAATAAATCGGAAAACATAACATAATGTGCGAATAGCAGTATGATATTTTGAAAACCTTTCTAAAATGTCGTTATAATTAGAAAAATAAGTGAAATTTACTCGAACAGACTTCACTTCTTCATCGGTTTCCACTCCACTTAAGCTGGACTTAGGCCAATGGTAACTGGATTGTTTTAGCCATTCTGGTCCAAACCACCAAAGGCTATTTTGTGATAAATCTTTCGGATATGATCCTCTTGTTGCTACGTCTGCTGGATTGTATTGGGATGGAACGTGAAACCAATTATCACATCCCTCAGTTTGAAGAATTTTCGAAACGCGATTTGCAACAAACGTTTCCCAGCTACTCGGAGATTTTCGCAGCCAAGCCAGCACAATGGTAGAGTCTGACCATTTGTATACGGAGTATTGAGGAATATTTAGGGATGGAAGAATAATATCAATCATTTGTGCCAGAAGTACTGCTCCACATAATTCAAGCCTAGGAAGTGACACGCATTTAACAGGAGATACTCTAGATTTTGCAGTTAACAGATTTACCGAAATATGATTATCTTCAACAATTCGAATATAAATAGTGGCAGCATACGCCTTCTCAGAAGCGTCACAGAAACCATGAATTTGTACCTGAGATTTAGGGGTGAATAAGATCCATCTGGGTATTTTGATTTGATCTATATCTGAATAGTGTGTGTAAATAGGTTCCAGTCATTAAGGCAATCATCTGTAAGGACTTGGACCCAATCGGATTTAGATTCCCAAATTTGTCTCATTAATATCTTTGCGAGGATAATGAAAGGTGAAAGCCAACCGGCGGGATCGAATAATTTAGAGATTTCAGATAAAAATTGTCGCTTTGTTATATTTCTTCTATTTGAAAGAGGCTTTGTGGAAAAATAAAACGTATCAGATTTGGTATTCCATCGTACACCTAATGTTTTCGCATGACTACTTTCTTCGAATTCGCAGAAATCTTCCTGTAAGAGATAATTTTTTGGAATACCATTTACGGAGGTGAAATCCAGATAAACTAAGTGACTTGATTAATTCATCTCTCGCCTTTATTGCCGATGAAATATCTGGCGCTCCATATAATACATCATCAACATACATACTGGTTTTTAAAATGTCACTTGCTATTGGATAAACTGTTTCAACATCAGAAGCAAGTTGAATGAGTATTCGAATTGCGAGATATGGGGCGCAGTTAACGCCGAACGTAACAGTTTTTAACTCAAAATCTTGAACTTTATCATGAATGGAATTGCGGAAAACTATACGTTGAAAATGTCTATCTTGAGGGTGAACAAGAATCTGGCGGTACATTTTTTCAATATCGCTATTGAACACATACCGATGAAATCTCCATTTAAGGAGTAGAATAATGAGTTCGTTTTGTAAAACTGGGCCAGTATACAATACGTCGTTTAAAGAAATACCACTAGAGGAAGGACAAGGTGCGTTGAATACTACCCTAAGTTTCGTTGTGGAACTTTCCGGTTTTATGACAGCGTGGTGTGGGAGATAGTAGTATTCTGATGGTGCTGTCGACGGGTGATATGAAACTCTTTCCATGTGATTAAGGTCGAGATATTCTTTAACAACGGAGTTATATTGTGCTTGTTGCTCTGGATTTTTCGATATTTTTGATTCATTACGGAGAAATTGAGATACAGCGGTATTCCTAGAATTTCCGAAACTTTGTAGACCATCTGAAAAACTTTTTTTGAAAGGAAAGGAGACCATATATCGTCCGTCATCCAGACGTTTTGTAGTTCGAACGTAGAAATTCTCGCAATGCCGATCAGCTTGGGAAATAATGGGTTTTTGCGGCACATCTTCCAGCTCCCAAAAACGTGAAAGCTGCTTATCCAAACAGACTTTCGAAGCATATGTTTTTACGCAAGATATATTTGATGCAAATTGTTCAAGGTTGCCAGATAATACCCACCCAAAAATGGTTTCTTTAGCTTTCAAACGACAAAAGATATTTCTTTTAAATCCATCAAGTTCGAATTTATCAATAGTATCCTCACCAATTAGAATGTCAATTTGCGATGTTTTTGTAAAAGAACGGATCAGCTAGTGGCAAATTGGGAATATTATCTGCAATCTTTGCATCTATGTCTGAGCTTGGGAGATTCCCGGAAAGTTCCTTTAAAACTAGCGCTTCGATTTCTACCTTTTCATTACTATATCCATTTGAACCAATAGTAATTTTACAAATTTTTCGGGATCCTGCAGAAATTGATCCATTCAAGCCACTTATCTGTGCGTTTACTATATTGAAAGGTAAGTTAATACGTCTAAAGAGACGTTCGGAAATAAAGGTTCCTTCGGAACCAGAATCTATAAAAGCTCTTACGGGAAACTGAACACCTTTGTAGTGAATCTGAACCATAGCTGTACCAAGGATAATCGGTCTAGGACTTGATGCGAAATAGGAACGAATATTTCTTGATGTTGGAGCACTGTCTTGCGAAACATTTTGGTTATTGGTTGTAGTAGAAGGAAAAACAGGATCATTATCATTATGAAGTAGTGTATTATGTTTTCTCCGACATATGCGACAATTAAATGTACTTGTGCAATCGCGCACAGTATGTTGTCCAGAGAAACAATTCCAGCATAATTTTAGTTTTTTCACGACAGACAATAGTGCCTCTACATTCATCTGAATGAACCTTGGACATTGTCTAATGATGTGATGATCAGCGGGACAAAGATGACATTGGAAGTTGAAATTGGATGAGACAGAAGCATTGTTTGCTCTATTTATTCGAAGGTTTGTTACAGTACTAGGATTTTCAATGCTGAAACGTGAATCTAATTGCGAAGAATAAGTATGCGAAGCCTTCCTGATTTCAAAAACTGATTCTAGTGTTTGATAACGATTGGTAAGGAAATTATCCATCTGAGACCACTTTTGAAGCTCATTTCTGTTAGTTATTGATTGTTCCCATATACTCAGAGTGATTTCCGGAAGGCGGTTTATGCATACATGAACAAATATAGGATCCCAGCTTTAAATATCTACCATATAAAGTATTAGAGCCGAGATACAGCTATTAATGTTTCTTTGTATACCCTTTATTTCCTCACAAGATTCATTTATGATTTTAGGGAGACTGAACAGTGTACTAAGCTGGCTATTTACAAGTAATCTTTTATTCTCATATCGTGCCTTTAAATTTTCCCATGCAATGCTGAAACCTTCATTAGTTGGAGGACATTTTTGCACAATGTCTTTAGCTTCACCGCTAGTGTTACGATTTAAGTGAAATAGTTTTTGAACTGAGTTAGGCGAGGGTTGTTTACATATAGAGCGGAAAACAAGTCGCGGAACGTAGGCCAAGAATGGTAGTCACCCTTAAATATATCTGTGTCGCATGGAGGAAGGTGCATACTATAAAGAGGCCCAACTTCATGAGGAGGAGATTGCTGATTATGAATCGATTGAATATTAGATTGCTGAATATGAGCATTCAAACGAGAAATGAACCGAACGTATGTAGTGTACGCCGATTGGTATCGCGATGTAATTGTCTCTTGATCCATGGTTTGATCAGTATTAGTACTATTTTTATCATACAACTCTTCAAGGCATTTTTCGTAAATTGACTTGACGCCTTCCCATATTGATTTCATTTCATCACGATGAACCTGAAGTGAGAAACGTGATGATCCTGCGATATGAGAGTCGTCAAGCTCGGCATCAAATTGAATCAGGCCATCGGTGGACCTGATGAACTGTTGTAAAAATGACATTTCTCCTTATATTAAACTAGATACAAAGGCTAACTAAAGGATTTTCAAAAAATAAAACTTTTGATTGTCGAAAAAATTTTAAGGAACAATAAAAACTAAGAAAAATAACAACTATAAATGTATTGAATGATGAATGGATGTACAAGGGAATGAATGAAATGAATGAATGAATGAATGAATGAATGAATGAATGAATGAATGAATGAATGAATGAATGAATGAATGAATGACTGAATGAAGGAAGGAATAAATGAAAGAATGAATGAAGTAAACTTAGTAGGATCTATGTGATGACGATGTGAATCAAAGGTTGGTTTTATTTATTTTTAATAAGAAATTTATAATTACCAAATATTTTGTCGAGATTTAAGTGAGTGTTCCTTTTTTATCCTTTAATTGTATTCTGATGTCAAATTTAAATTGTCGAAATTGTCTTGAAGATTTCTTTAGTGTAATCTGGTACCGAAAGTGATATTAATCACTCTTTTTAATCAATAAAGCGTTTTATTATTTTTTGATAATCAATTATTTTAAGCATATGTGTTTTTACTTTCACTTTGATTGATTTTAATTTCCACTTTAATCTTTTTTTTTTTCATTAATTGTTGGTTTTCTTCTTCTTATTATCTCTTTTGTTTTAGTTCCACCAATAAAGAAGATGTGAGATATCAAGAACAAGAATATCGCACAGTGGTATAGGAAAAAAAAAGAGGGAAATAATTCGGAAACTTCTAAACGGTTAATCGGATTTTAATGAAATTTGGTATGCACAAAGAGGAGGTGTTGTCGAGTTTAGGTTTTGAATTTGGACCTTATTAGCCAACCAGGGGCCCGGCGATGGGTCCTCAAATTAGGACACCTCGGCTATGTCAAATTTTTAAAACGATCCTATTTCTTCATTTGAGTTCCGATTTAAAAAAAAATTTCGTATATAGAATGTCGTCGTAGCAGTAAATTATTTCTTATAGTTTAGGAGATATTCGCATTTGAAAATTAAAATTTTAAAATTTTTAAAGTAATTTTTGATAATAGTGGGTCCAAATATTCCCGATTTTCGATTTTTATTCGCTTAACAACAAGTTTATATATCAAGCAGTGAAAGAATTATGTAAAAATCATAACTGAGTCCAAAGTTATAGGCATTTTAATTTAAAAAATTAAAAAAAGGCGATTTTTTGTCATTTTTTTGGGAAAAAAGTATATTTTTCTTTTTAAGTTATCTAAAAAGTTTCTAAGATGATGTATATAGAATTTATACTTTTTGGAAAGCTGACTTTACATAAAATACGATAAATGAAACAAAACCTAAAAATTTTTGATACCGAGGGGACCGGGTCCATCCAAAAAAACCCTATTTTTATGGAAAATTCAATTTTGAGCAAAAATTCTCAAATCGCATAGTCGATATCAAATTATAGTGACCTGTTTTATATGACCCAATATGTTCTTAAACATTTTGTAACGGGTTTCGAAAACCCCGCCCCTGGTATGGATATAATAGGCAAAAAACCAAAAAATCCCATTTTTGGGATTTTTTAAAACTTTTTTTGGGAATTCCGGGATTTCTAATAAGAAAATTCGAAATTTTTATTTAATTTTGGATTTTGAGTAAAAAAATCTACCTAACTGTAAAATTTCGTCAAAAATTATTCATAAATAAAATTTTTATTGCAATTTAAAAATTTGTATCTTCGCAAAAACTGAATAAAAAACATTTTTAAATTTTTTTTAAAAAAAGTATTCCGCGAATTTTTTAATTTTATATACAGTTTTGAAAAATAGACAAAAATACCTTTTTATTGATATATAACATGCCTACCTAATGTTTTTTAAGTGACAAATTAATTAGGGAAAACTCAACATCTTTTAAAAAAATTACCTAGCACTATTATTTTCATCCATATATGTAACAAATTTAAGAGTTAACCTTATGGATGAAAATGACCTTTGCTTGGAAATATTCGAAAATTTTGATTTTTTATCACCACATATGTAGCAGTACCAAGTAGATGATGTTCCTGTAATGGCATTTCCAACTTTCCCATCAATCATTGTAAGTTTTAAGTCATAGGACATGTTAAACGAATAATTTTCTATTTCGATTGTTATAGGTTTTTAATTTCTGCTTCAATACGATTTATCAAATCTTGCGTTGTTGTTTTGGATTCCTTTATATACTCAAAGCTTATTGGCCTACGAAAAGCTTTGGATCCTGGAGTCGAATTCTTCCAAATATCATCGAAACTGGTTGATGGAGAATCGCTGTCAGCATACTTTCGAATTCTTAATGGAACTAGCGATGCCATAAATATACTTTTATACTCGGAAGATGATTCACTTGTGTTGATTTGTTTATATTCCGAGAGTGCTGATAATCCATCACATCCCCACTTACAAATGAGTTGAAGATCACAAGAATTTATTTTTTTTAGTTGGTCTGAAGAAAAGTCAGAAGCAATCCTTAAAGCAGTATTTTCGAGTAGAGCGCCGAGTCCAATAACAGCCTTCCGATCAGTTATTTCAATAGGAGATGGAATAATGCTTTTCTTCTTTTCATTTATTTTGTCATATGATGGTAAAACACCCACTCCTTTTTTAGATAGCGCCTTTCTTAATGTTATGTAGTTATCACTTAATCCCAGCTGCAACATAAGCGCAATAGCTTCTTCCTCAGTGAACGTTGTATCAGATGATGGTGTGGGTATACTCTTTACAATTCTTTTTAGTCGTCTTGGTGATGCGGCTGGAAGAATATTTGCAATTTTTATGGCATCCAAAGGCTGTTTTTCTCTTCTTAACATTGCTTTAAAAGTGTCCGAAACTTCTTCGTTAGATAAGGTTTCTAGTGAAGTTGATAACCTTTTCCTCTTTGATTTTGAGCTCAAATCCTCATACTGCTTACAGGGAGCACCAACAGTTGATACGCAAATAGCAACTTCTACACATTCATCCAGCCAATCAGAAAATTTCGATCGAAATTTAGCAATGGAATACCGAAAACTCTTCAGTTTTATATCAACTGATTTTATAAAATTTTCAATTTTACATATGTCAGTTTTATCCACTTTATTTTTATGTGCAGTTTCAATATATTTCAATAAGAAGTTGACTTTATCTTGAAAAGGAGCTGAAGAGTGTTCAAATAAAATGGAGCACAAATCATTTTTTTTAGTACGATCGCCATGGTTAGAAAATTACAAATAATTACAAACAGATATAAACCTGTCTTATATATTAATTACAGGTACTTAAATTAAATTATTTTTTAAAGGGTTATGATATTCTAACTAATATGTCTAATGTTTCCTTATGTAATGAATTTTTCCTCAATAGGTCACTTCAATGAACTACCTATTAAAGTGACCTATAGGGGTAAAAATCATTACAGTTTAAAAAATAATACCTGAACATTTTTTAATATATGTAACAAATTTAAGAGTTAACCTTATGGATGAAAATAATAGTGCTAGGTAAATTTTCTAAAAGATGTTGAGTTTTCCCTAATTAATTTGTCACTTAAAAAACATTAGGTAGGCATGTTATATATCAATGGAAAGGTAATTTTGTCTATAATTTTTGAAAATTAAAAAATTCGCGGAATACTTTTTTAAAAAAAAATTAAAAAATGTTTTTTATTCAGTTTTTGCGAAGATACAAATTTTTCAAATTGCAATAAAAATTTTATTTATGAATATTTTTTGATGAAATTTTACAGTTAGGTAGATTTTTTTACTCAAAATCCAAAATTAAATAAAAATTTCGAATTTTCTTATTAGAAATCCCGGAATTCCCAAAAAAGTTTTAAAAAATCCCAAAAATGGGATTTTTTGGTTTTTTGCCTATTATATCCATACCAGGGGCGGGGTTATCGAAACCCGTTACAAAATGATTAAGAACATATTGGGTCATATAAAACAGGTCACTATAATTTGATATCGAGAATGCGATTTGAGAATTTTTGCTCAAAATTGAATTTTCCATAAAAAATAGGGTTTTTTTGGATGGACCCGGTCCCCTCGGTATCAAAAATTTTTAGGTTTTGTTTCATTTATCGTATTTTATGTAAAGTCAGCTTTCCAAAAAGTATAAATTCTATATACATCTTCTTAGAAACTTTTTAGATAACTTAAAAAGAAAAATATACTTTTTTCCCAAAAAAATGACAAAAAATCGCCTTTTTTTAATTTTTTAAATTAAAATGCCTATAACTTTGGACTCAGTCATGATTTTTACATAATTCTTTCACTGCTTGATATATAAACTTGTTGTTAAGCGAATAACAAAAAAATGGCGAAAATCGGGAATATTTGGACCCACTATTATCAAAAAAACTAAAGGACGGTAAAAATTTTAAAATTTTAATTTTCAAATGCGAATATCTCCTAAACTATAAGAGATAATTTACTGCTACATTTTTTATGGTGCTCGATGAGGAGATTCTATATACGAATTTTTTTTTAAATCGGAACTCAAATGAAGAAATAGGATCGTTTTAAAAATTTGACATAGCCGAGGTGTCCTAATTTGAGGACCCCCCGCCGTGCCCCTGGTTGGCTAATAAGGTCCAAATTCAAAACCTAAACTCGACAACACCTGCTCTTTGTGCATACCGAATTTCATTAAAATCCGAATAACCGTTTAGAAGTTTCCGAATTATTTCCCTCTTTTTTTCCCTATACCACTGTGTATCGCTTTATCGATAAATAAATTAGTTATGTTATTATTTAAATGATTAGCAACATGACTAGAAATGAAACATGTTGCTAAAAAAAGAAAAGAACCAAAGGAACAGATTGTAGGATGAAACAAATGTTGCTTAATATTTCAACAGTATTTTGACACTCAGAGAGTGGTGGAATATTGGTAGGTGATATTTTAAACTTTACTTTAACTAGCGAGCGTATGGAATGAAATGGAATATAACAATATTAAGAGAGCTTCTCTTCTCATTTACATAGAAAAACAAATCTATCTCTTACTGATAAAATATACCCAGCGGTAAATGAAACAAAGTACTTAGATAATATTCGATAACATCAGTATGACGTTCTAAGCGAGCAATCTAAGTACTTAGAGTGCACACAGTGGTATAGGAAAAAAAAAAGAGGGAAATAATTCGGTAACTTCTAAACGGTTAATCCGATTTTAATGAAATTTGGTGTGCACAAAGAGGAGGTGTTGTCGAGTTTAGGTTTTGAATTTGGACCTTATAGGCCAACCAGGGGCCCGGCGGGGGGTCATCAAATTAGGACACCTCGGCTATGTTAAATTTTTAAAACGATCCTATTTCTTCATTTGAGTTCCGATTTAAAAAAAATTTCGTATATAGAATCTCCTCATCGAGCACTATAAAAAATGTCGTCGTAGCAGTAAATTATCTCTTATAGTTTAGGAGATATTCGCATTTGAATATTAAAATTTTAAAATTTTTACCGTCCTTACTTTAGTTTTTTTGATAATAGCAGGTCCAAATATTTCCGATTTTCGCCATTTTTTTTTATTTGCTTAACAACAAGTTTATATACCAAGCAGTGAAAGAATTATGTAAAAATCATGACTGAGTCCAAAGTTATAGGCATTTAAATTTAAAAAATTAAAAAAAGGCGATTTTTTGTCATTTTTTTGGGAAAAAAGTATCTTTTTCTTTTTAAGTTATCTAAAAAGTTTCTAAGAAGATGTATATAGAATTTATACTTTTTGGAAAGCTGACTTTACATAAAATACGATAAATGAAACAAAACCTAAAAATTTTTGATACCGAGGGGACCAGGTCCATCCAAAAAAACCCTATTTTTTATGGAAAATTAAATTTTGAGCAAAAATTCTCAAATCGCATAGTCGATATCAAATTATAGTGACCTGTTTTATATGACCCAATAAGTTCTTAATCATTTTGTAACGGGTTTCGATAACCCCGCCCCTGGTATGGATATAATAGGCAAAAAACCAAAAAATCCCATTTTTGGGATTTTTTAAAACTTTTTTGGGAATTCCGGGATTTCTAATAAGAAAATTCGAAATTTTTATTTAATTTTGGATTTTGAGTAAAAAAATCTACCTAACTGTAAAATTTCATCAAAAAATATTCATAAATAAAATTTTTATTGCAATTTGAAAAATTTGTATCTTCGCAAAAACTGAATAAAAAACATTTTTTAATTTTTTTTAAAAAAAGTATTCCGCGAATTTTTTAATTTTCAAAAATTATATACAGTTTTGAAAAATAGACAAAATTACCTTTCCATTGATATATAACATGCCTACCTAATGTTTTTTAAGTGACAAATTAATTAAGGAAAACTCAACATCTTTTAGAAAATTTACCTAGCACTATTATTTTCATCCATATATGTAACAAATTTAAGAGTTAACCTTATGGATGAAAATAATAGTGCTAGGCAAATTTTCTAAAAGATGTTGAGTTTTCCCTAATTAATTTGTCACTTAAAAAACATTAGGTAGGCATGTTATATATCAATGGAAAGGTAATTTTGTCTATTTTTCAAAACTGTATATAATTTTTGAAAATTAAAAAATTCGCGGAATACTTTTTTTAAAAAAAATTAAAAAATGTTTTTTATTCAGTTTTTGCGAAGATACAAATTTTTCAAATTGCAATAAAAATTTTATTTATGAATATTTTTTGATGAAATTTTACAGTTAGGTAGATTTTTTTACTTAAAATCCAAAATTAAATCAAAATTTCGAATTTTCTTATTAGAAATCCCGGAATTCCCAAAAAAGTTTTAAAAATCCCAAAAATGGGATTTTTTAGTTTTTTGCCTATTATATCCATACCAGGGGCGGGGTTATCGAAACCCGTTACAAAATGATTAAGAACTTATTGGGTCATATAAAACAGGTCACTATAATTTGATATCGACTATGCGATTTGAGAATTTTTGCTCAAAATTTAATTTTCCATAAAAAATAGGGTTTTTTTGGATGGACCTGGTCCCCTCGGTATCAAAAATTTTTAGGTTTTGTTTCATATATCGTATTTTATGTAAAGTCAGCTTTCCAAAAAGTATAAATTCTATATACATCTTCTTAGAAACTTTTTAGATAACTTAAAAAGAAAAAGATACTTTTTTCCCAAAAAAATGACAAAAAATCGCCTTTTTTTAATTTTTTAAATTTAAATGCCTATAACTTTGGACTCAGTCATGATTTTTACATAATTCTTTCACTGCTTGGTATATAAACTTGTTGTTAAGCAAATAAAAAAAAATGGCGAAAATCGGAAATATTTGGACCTGCTATTATCAAAAAAACTAAAGTAAGGACGGTAAAAATTTTAAAATTTTAATATTCAAATGCGAATATCTCCTAAACTATAAGAGATAATTTACTGCTACGACGACATTTTTTATAGTGCTCGATGAGGAGATTCTATATACGAAATTTTTTTTAAATCGGAACTCAAATGAAGAAATAGGATCGTTTTAAAAATTTAACATAGGCGAGGTGTCCTAATTTGAGGACCCCCCGCCGGGCCCCTGGTTGGCCTATAAGGTCCAAATTCAAAACCTAAACTCGACAACACCTCCTCTTTGTGCATACCAAATTTCATTAAAATCGGATTAACCGTTTAGAAGTTACCGAATTATTTCCCTCTTTTTTTTTTCCTATACCACTGTGGTGCATTGTATGCGTAATCCAACATATCATGCACTTTAATTATAACATAGATTACGATTTAAGCAGAGAGTTAGCTACCTTTTTCATGTTGTTTTTTGTTTTTATTTCTTAAAAAAAAACAGAACTAAAGTACCGTTTTATTTTTCTTTTGTATACTGCATAAAATGAAGAATCTTTTTGTTTCAGTTTAAAGTTGATTTTTTGTTAGTTAAGTTGTGTTTTGTTAAAAAAAAATTTTATTGTAAAAATTTAAAATAATTGGGGTAAATTTACATCATATATAGTGTTTATAAACCGATTAACCGGTTATCCGAAAAAAAACGGTTTTTATTTTCATATTTCGGTTTTTCCAAACCGGTTTTTTTAAACATTGGTTTTCGATTAACCGGGTTATCCGGTTTTTAAGTCTCGATTAACCGGTTTCAAAAAATCTAATTTTGAGTACAAAATTGTATGTTTTCGATTTTTTATTGTGATTTTTAAAAATTTGGGATAGATAATTCTAAACATTATTTTCCGTTTGTGCATATGAAGATTGTAAAATACATAATATATTATGTATATAAGATGGAGATTTACAATTTCAGACAATCAGGAAATTAGTAAAAAGTTGGCATTTAAATCAATGAAAAATTAACTATTTAGACAAATACCAACCATTATATGAAGAAATTTGTTTTTTATAAATACGAATAAATAACTTTGATGTTAAATTCACTTACTTGTTTACTGCGTGAGTATAATAAAAATCGAGAAGTTTCTCAAACGTTCTCAAAACGGACCTTATTTATCGAAACATAAGGATTGTTGTTGCTGTCCGAGAATTTATGCTGCTGGGGTTTTTCACAAACTGTAATGGCGCTTAGGTTGATTAACAGGAAGTCAGGATGACGCCTGTCAATATTCCTAAGCGTCATTCACAGTAATTTGAACAACCACAGACGTAGCGAGTTGAGGGAGGTCACAATTAAAGCAGGGGCTCAATGTCTATGTCGAGACAGTCGTCGTCTACTTCCGTTCCCGATGAATCGTCGCGATCCTGAACACTATTTATACTTGATAGTCCTGGACATAATTTTTTTTATTGATATAGATGCATTATTAATCAATTTATCCCTCCTATGGCAACTCCTAATACCTAACGAATCAATAATATCTTCAGATCTGTATAAGTTTGTTTTCTTATGAAATATTAATGTACATATCTTAATGTACAGTGGCCTCCGGTAGGTTAGTGGTTAGTGTTCTAGTCTGGTAGACCGGAGGTGGTGGGTTCGATTCCCACCTAAGGCACTGGTTAAGGAGCGCACAACAGGCCCGATAGCGGCCTAGGTGTATTTCTTCGGATTTGATGTATATACATCCTCCTTTCAAACTAACTAACTAACTAACTAATGTACATATCTATACTAAAAAGTGCAAGTATCTTATTAAGTAATTGATAATATTTCGCAAAATTAAATTTTTCAAGTAAATATTACAATATTGTAAAGATTTTCAAAAATTTCGGTTAACCGGATTAACCGGTTTTTTTATACTCGGTTAACCGACAAACCGGTTTTCTAGAAATGGTTAATTTTCGGTTAACCGAAAAACCGGATTTTCCAAAAGTCGGTTTTTTATAAACACTAATCATATACATATTCTAGTTTTAATACTGACAATTTCCTCTTGATTATTTACAGGATCTGTAAAGGAAGATGGCCGAAAGTTTCAAAAGAAAATTAAGATTCATTTATCTTCGTTAAAATTGTTTAATTATATTTTTATTGAATTAACTATAATTTTGATGATAATTTTTAAATAAACTTGCATATTTTTAAAATAAATATAAAAAAATATATATTTTTTCTATAACAAAATACTTTAACTTACAAATGCAAATAGGATTGTAATCTACATACATTACATTCTTATTTGCAAGCGTTTATAGGCGTCTCATTAACTTCGCTTAGAACTCCACACATTATGTAAGTGAAATTTTAATTTGTCTTAATGATATTGTGGCTTACATTCTAAGCGAGAGCACATCGATGAGGCAGCCTAGGACACTTTTATGTTAAATCTAAGTGGAAGAATAAGTGAAAGCATCACCACTGACTGCCACGAAATATCACTTAGATAAGCGAGTACATAATGTGTATTTTTACCGCTGCACAGTGGTATAGGAAAAAAAAAGAGGGAAATAATTCGGTAACTTCTAAACGGTTAATCCGATTTTAATGAAATTTGGTATGCACAAAAAGGAGGTGTTGTCGAGTTTAGGTTTTGAATTTGGACCTTATAGGCCAACCAGGGGCCCGGCCTGGGGTCCTCAAATTAGGACACCTCGGCTATGTTAAATTTTTAAAACGATATTATTTCTTCATTTAAGTTCCGATTTAAAAAAAATTTCGTATATAGAATCTTCTCATCGAGCACTATAAAAAATGTCGTCGTAGCAGTAAATTATCTCTTATAGTTTAGGAGATATTCGCATTTGAAAATTAGTTAGTTAGTTAGTTAGTTAGTTTGAAAGGAGGATGTATATACATCAAATCCGAAGAAATACACCTAGGCCTCTATCGGGCCTGTTGTGCGCTCCTTAACCAGTGCCTCAGGTGGGAATCGAACCCACCACCTCCGGTCTACCAGTCTAGAACACTAACCACTAACCTACCGGAGGCCATTTGAAAATTAAAATTTTAAAATTTTTACCGTCCTTACTTTAGTTTTTTGATAATAGCGGGTCCAAATATTCCCGATTTTCGCCATTTTTTTTTATTCGCTTAACAACAAGTCTATATATCAAGCAGTGAAAGAATTATGTAAAAATCATGACTGAGTCCAAAGTTATAGGCATTTTAATTTAAAAAATTAAAAAAAGGCGATTTTTTGCCATTTTTTTTGGGAAAAAAGTATCTTTTTCTTTTTAAGTTATCTAAAAAGTTTCTAAGAAGATGTATATAGAATTTATACTTTTTGAAAAGCTGACTTTACATAAAATACGATAAATGAAACAAAACCTAAAAATTTTTGATACCGAGGGGACCAGGTCCATCCAAAAAACCCTATTTTTTTATAGAAAATTCAATTTTGAGCATAAATTCTCAAATCGCATAGTCGATATCAAATTATAGTGACCTGTTTTATATGACCCAATATGTTCTTAATCATTTTGTAACGGGTTTCGATAACCCCGCCCCTGGTATGGATATAATAGGCAAAAAACCAAAAAATCCCATTTTTTGGGATTTTTTAAAACTTTTTTGGGAATTCCGGGATTTCTAATAAGAAAATTCGAAATTTTTATTTAATTTTGGATTTTGAGTAAAAAAATCTACCTAAAAAATCTACCTAAATATTCATAAATAAAATTTTTATTGCAATTTGAAAAATTTGTATCTTCGCAAAAACTGAATAAAAAACATTTTTTAATTTTTTTTAAAAAAGTATTCCGCGAATTTTTTAATTTTCAAAAATTATATACAGTTTTGAAAAATAGACAAAATTACCTTTCCATTGATATATAACATGCCTACCTAATGTTTTTTAAGTGACAAATTAATTAGGGAAAACTCAACATCTTTTAGAGAATTTACCTAGTACTATTATTTTCATCCATACATTTGTTAGGCATGTTTTACTACCTAAATTTTTATGAATTTTTACAGCCACTTTTTACGATTAATCTTTTATTCTTTATCCCTAAAAAAATTAACAAGTATTTATTTTATATAAAAATAGTCTTTATTTATTTTTTTTTATAAATTAATATAATTTTGTAAAATAATCGGTATCACAGTAGTCCATATCTAAAAGATAAAGTAAATCTTTAAATTCATGAATATTTTCAAATGCTAACGTTTTGTAGCAAATCCAACGTTTCCTTATAGTAGATAAAACAGGATCAGAAGATAGAATCAGATTATTAAAAATATCTTCATTTTGAGACTGCCTAGAACACTTCCTTGAGCTAAACTGATGAATATGCTTAAAGTCTCTATTCCTCGATTCTTGGGGTTCTTCTGTAAGCTCTCCTAAAGGCAGAATATTATGTTCTATGATGACCTTTCCATGACATAATATCTTGTGAACTGTAGGTGTCATTTCTTTCCAGGGATATAATTCCAAAAGTAATTTAGAAACTTTTGTAGAATACTCTCCAAATTTTGTTGCGTTCACTTTATGCTTGCTATTTATCGCCATTAGAATAATATTGACCTTTTGCAGTAAATCCATACTAATTCCGGTTATTTCGGAAGTAGTTTCAAAATGTTTAAAAAAACGTCTAGCGGTATTACCATCGTTTGTGCTTCCATATCCTGTGAGTGGTTTATCAATATTTAATCCCATCCGCTTTTTAAATTCCTCTTGAATTCTTCGTTTCTCACTGGCTCTCATTTCCATTAACTCCTTATTGTTATTTGCACTTTTGTTTGCATTTTCCGGTATGCTTCTGTACTTTAAATCATATGCTAAATGTAGAAAATGTTCCAGAAATCGTATGCGAGCATGTAGGGGGGATATTCCAAATTGTAATGTTTCCTCATTTATTGATCTTTGCTTGGAAATATTCGAAAATTCTGATTTTTTATCACCACATATGTAGCAGTACCAAGTAGATGATGTTCCTGTAATGGCATTTCCAACTTTCCCATCAATCATTGTAAGTTTTAAATCATAGGACATGTTAAACGAATAATTTTCTATTTCGATTGTTATAGGTTCCAAGTTTTTAATTTCTGCTTCAATACGATTTATCAAATCTTGCGTTGTTGTTTTGGATTCCTTTATATACTCAAAGCTTATTGGCCTACAAAAAGCTTTGGATCCTGGAGTCGAATTCTTCCAAATATCATCGAAACTGGTTGATGGAGAATCGCTGTCAGCATACTTTCGAATTCTTAATGGAACTAGCGATGCCATAAATACACTTTTATACTCGGAAGATGATTCACTTGTGTTGATTTGTTTATATTCCGAGAGTGCTGATAATCCATCACATCCCCACTTACAAATGAGTTGAAGATCACAAGAATTTATTTTTTTTAGTTGGTCTGAAGAAAAGTCAGAAGCAATCCTTAAAGCAGTATTTTCGAGTAGAGCGCCGAGTCCAATAACAGCCTTCCGATCAGTTATTTCAATAGGAGGTGGTATAATGCTTTTCTTCTTTTCATTTATTTTGTCATATGATGGTAAAACATCCACTCCTTTTTCAGATAGCGCCTTTCTTAACGTTATGTAGTTATCACGACTTAATCCCAGCTGCAACATAAGCGCAATAGCTTCTTCCTCAGTGAACGTTGTATCAGATGATGGTGTGGGTATACTCTTTACAATTCTTTTCAGTCGTCTTGGTGATGCGGTTGGAAGAATATTTGCAATTTTTATGGCATCCAAAGGCTGTTTTTCTTTTCTTAACATTGCTTTAAAAGTGTCCGAAACTTCTTCGTTAGATAAGGTTTCTAGTGAAGTTGATAACCTTTTCCTCTTAGATTTTGAGCTCAAATCCTCATACTGCTTACAGGGAGCACCAACAGTTGATACGCAAATAGCAACTTCTACACATTCATCCAGCCAATCAGAAAATTTCGATCGAAATTTAGCAATGGAATACCGAACACTCTTCAGTTTTATATCAACTGATTTTATAAAATTTTCAATTTTACATATATCAGTTTTATCCACTTTATTTTTATGTGCAGTTTCAATATATTTCAATAAGAAGTTGACTTTATCTTGAAAAGGAGCTGAAGAGTGTTCAAATAAAATGGAGCACAAATCATTTTTTTTAGTACGATCGCCATGGTTAGAAAATTACAAATAATTACAAACAGATATAAACCTGTCTTATATATTAATTACAGGTACTTAAATTAAATTATTTTTTAAAGGGTTATGATATTCTAACTAATATGTCTAATGTTTCCTTATGTAATGAATTTTTCCTCAATAGGTCACTTTAATGAACTACCTATTAAAGTGACCTATAGGGGTAAAAATCATTACAGTTTAAAAAATAATACCTGAACATTTTTTAATATATGTAACAAATTTAAGAGTTAACCTTATGGATGAAAATAATAGTGCTAGGTAAATTTTCTAAAAGATGTTGAGTTTTCCCTAATTAATTTGTCACTTAAAAAACATTAGGTAGGCATGTTATATATCAATGGAAAGGTAATTTTGTCTATTTTTCAAAACTGTATATAATTTTTGAAAATTAAAAAATTCGCGGAATACTTTTTTAAAAAAATTAAAAAATGTTTTTTATTCAGTTTTTGCGAAGATACAAATTTTTCAAATTGCAATAAAAATTTTATTTATGAATATTTTTTGATGAAATTTTACAGTTAGGTAGATTTTTTTACTCAAAATCTAAAATTAAATAAAAAGTTCGAATTTTCTTATTAGAAATCCCGGAATTCCCAAAAAAGTTTTAAAAAATCCCAAAAATGGGATTTTTTGGTTTTTTGCCTATTATATCCATACCAGGGGCGGGGTTATCGAAACCCGTTACAAAATGATTAAGAACATATTGGGTCATATAAAACAGGTCACTATAATTTGGTATCGACTATGCGATTTGAGAATTTATGCTCAAAATTGAATTTTCTATAAAAAAATAGGGTTTTTTGGATGGACCTGGTCCCCTCGGTATCAAAAATTTTTAGGTTTTGTTTCATTTATCGTATTTTATGTAAAGTCAGCTTTTCAAAAAGTATAAATTCTATATACATCTTCCTAGAAACTTTTTAGATAACTTAAAAAGAAAAAGATACTTTTTTCCCAAAAAAATGGCAAAAAAATCGCCTTTTTTTAATTTTTTAAATTAAAATGCCTATAACTTTGGACTCAGTCATGATTTTTACATAATTCTTTCACTGCTTGATATATAAACTTGTTGTTAAGCGAATAAAAAAAGAAATGGCGAAAATCGGGAATATTTGGACCCGCTATTATCAAAAAACTAAAGTAAGAACGGTAAAAATTTTAATTTTCAAATGCGAATATCTCCTAAACTATAAGAGATAATTTACTGCTATGACGACATTTTTTATAGTGCTCGATGAGGAGATTCTATATACGAAATTTTTTTTAAATCGGAACTCAAATGAAGAAATAGGATCGTTTTAAAAATTTAACATAGCCGAGGTGTCCTAATTTGAGGACCCCCCGCCGGGCCCCTGGTTGGCCTATAAGGTCCAAATTCAAAACCTAAACTCGACAACACCTCCTCTTTGTGCATACCAAATTTCATTAAAATCGGATTAACCGTTTAGAAGTTACCGAATTATTTCCCTCTTTTTTTTTTCCTATACCACTGTGCGCTGGGTATTTAAACTACCCAGCGGTAAATGAAACAAAGTACTTAGATAATATTCGATGACATCAGTATGACGTTCTAAGCGAGCAATCTAAGTACTTAGAGTGCAATGTATGCGTAATCCAACATATCATTACGATTTAAGCAGAGAGTTAGCTGCCTTTTTCATTTTGTTTTTTGTTTTATTTCTTAAAAAAAACCTAAAGTACCGTTTTATTTTTCTTTTGTATACTACATGAAAAGAAGAATCTTTTTGTATCAGTTTAAAGTTGATCTTTTGTAAGTGAAGTTGTGTTTTGTTAAAAAAGTTATTTTATTGTAAAAATTTAAAATAATTGTGGTGATCTAAACGGCAGAAATGGATTTAAAAATTGGTGTAAATTTATTTCATACATTCTAGTTTTAATACTGATATTGTAAAAATTTAAAATAATTGTGGTGATCTAAACGGCAGAAATGGATTTAAAAATTGGTGTAAATTTATTTCATACATTCTAGTTTTAATACTGATTGTTTACAGGATCTGTAAAGGAAGATGGCCGAAAGTTTCAAAAGAAAATTAAAATTAATTTCATTTATCTTCGTTAAAATTGTTTAATTATATTTTTATTGTATTAACTATAATACATGTTTATTATTTGATAATCATTTTTAAATAAACTTACATAATTTTAAAATAAATATAAAAAAATATATTTTTTTTCTATAACAAAAAGGGAAGACAAATGCAAATAGGATTGTAATCTACATACATTACATTACTATTTGCAAGCGTTTATAGGCGTCTCATTAACTTCGCTTAGAACTCCACACATTATGTAAGTGAAATTTTAATTTGTCCTAATGATATTGTGGCTTACATTCTAAGCGAGAGCACATCGATGTGGCAGCCTAGGACACTTTTATGTTAAATCTAAGTAGAAGCATAAGTGAAAGCATCACCACTGACTGCCACGAAATATCACTTAGATAAGCGAGTACATAATGTATATTTTTACCGCTGGGTATGTAAATAGATTACATGTGTTTTTTCTTCTACTTAACATTTTATATTCTCCTCTCTTTATATATGAATAAATGTAATACATAAAGAATGTAACTGCTCAAATGAAATTAGGTTATGTTTTCTCTTTGCAATTTTAGATTTTGGGCTTTATACATATATATATTTTTTTTTCTTTTTTTTTTAAATTTTACCGCTAAGAAAAAAAGAAATATATACTTTTTATATGTAAATTTGGCAATATATATTTTTACTTCTAAACCAATTTTGGTTTACGCGAAGCGATTCCGTTAGAACACAAGAACAAATATATGCTGGCATTAACACTTCATTTTCTTTTACGTAATTCAAATCTCCCAGAGGTTTTAAATGTACACTTTGCCACTATTTTTAAAAATATTTTCCGATATTCATCAACACCAATTCTATAACAATTTGCGAGCTTTTCGTAAATTAATTTTTTTTGTATTCACTTGTTAAGCTATTTTCCACGTAAATTTTTGACAGACCTCAAACTACATGCATAAAGGTTACTGCAGGAATGAAACGAAATGAATTGGAGTAACTTACTCTTTTTATATATATATATTTTAGTGATGATAATTATGTAATCGATACCTCGTTAATAGTCAAACCTTCTGTTCTTCTTTGAATAATGGAATTCACATGGAGTTGGTTAACTAGACAAGTGATGGAACTGATAAATTAACCGCTTGAATGCCGAAAAAAAAAAAAATAAAATAAGCTGCTGATGAAGAGTGACGATTTCCTTATGATTTTAGATCTAAGTCATCCGGTTCGTTGAGGACCATGTAAATATCTCAATTAAGGGCCAGAGTTAAAACTACCTCAGAATTAAAACCAGGCTTTTTAATATTGAATTTTATAGGTTTATTTCAATAATGTAATTCTGTCTAAGGTTACTTCTTAACTAACTCAATATATATTATACAGATTTCATTACACTTCATTATTGGTATTTAGTACATTTATGAAGGAAGTACTTAATGAAATAGCGACACCTAGGTTTGGAATTCAGTTATTTTTAAATACATATTCGGCTGTTCGCATAAACAGGTATAAAAAAGAATCATTTAAAATATTAATATTAAAGGAAACAAAGTTTTTTGTAAAAAAATTAATAAAAGAAGCAATGATTTCCTTTCGTCACAAGTTTTAAAAAGTAATCAATAAATAACGCGTAGAGGACAACACACTTTTTTGTACGCAGCCATCAATAAAGAATCCCAGTCTTATCTAGCTTTTTGGCCAATAGCATTCAGGAACAAACAAACAAGTATTGCTTAGAGTGAGTAATAAACACGTGTTCCAAAATAATAAAAGACAAACAAAAAACATCAGTCCGGCAAAGAAACACATTAACTCAACCTAACCTAAAATTACTAAAACGATAATACTAGAACTAAAACTATGTATAATTAAGGAAAATAATATTAAGACATATGTAGTTATAAATACCTAATATACTTAGCTCTATCCCTACTTTAATCTACATATATGTATAAAAAAAAGGAAAATAACGCCCTAATAAAAATTTGTATAAAAGAATTTTTAACAAAGTACAAATCTAAAAAAACAGGAATTAACAATAGGCAAACTAATAATTAAAATAAGAGACTTTTCCTTAGTAAGAGTACAAAAATATGTAAACAGAAAAAAAAACTAAATCCTAATATATATTATAAATCTCTTTGTAAGTCTGTTCGTTTGTTTGTTTGTTCGTCAATCACGCCTGGACTGATTTTATTCAAATTTGGAACATAGTTAGATCTATACTTGGAGAGTGTTATAGGCTATATATTTTTTCAGGAGGGGGCAAAAATGGGTGAAAAACGGGCAAAATGAGTACTTTTGATAGTAAATACTGATTTTGTCTATCCTTAAGCAAAATCATTTTCGATTAAACTACTTAATTTGTTAGAAATATATATTACCAAAGTGCCGTTGCGAAAATTGGAGCGGAAGGGGACAAAAGAAATAGGCCAAATGGCGAAAATATGACAAAATTAGTACTTTTGTGCTTTAAGAACGATTTTTTCTATTCTAAAGTCAAAATATTATAAACTATGATTTTGATAGTCTCAGACATATGTACATATATTTAGAAATCCCACCCTTAGGGGAAAAAACGGGTAAAAAGGGAAATCTGTTTTTGCTGCGTAAAGAGCCTTAATAAATGCATATTTTCAGACAATTCAAACTACTTCAATGAATAAATAACACAAATAAATAAACAAGTAAAAATTTATAGTTGGGTATGGCTGACCATATGATGCCCTACACCAGTGATTATGATACAAATCAAAGTATATTAATAAAGTAGCGACATCTCTTGTTGTACAACAACATCAACAACAACCACATGTATTTTGTTTTTGGAATAATTTAAGATTGTGTCAAAATAAAATTTCCTTTAACAACAATGTGAACAAAACATAAATAAAAACAAGTAAGAAATTATAGTCGGGCGAGGCCGACCATATAATACCCTACACCTTTGACAAAAATATAATGTGATTTAGTTGACATAATAAAGCATTTAAGTTGAATTGTACCTTGCCTTAGATATACATACTTAAGCCGTTTATGAATAAAATTGTGTACATTTAAGTGAAATTTTGATGGGGGCTTTTCATAGGGGCTAGGGTCATATGAGAACCTATTATTATGGAATTCGTGGGGGTCATCAAGTCTTGTATACAACTTGGTTATTGCAGCTTTTTGTCGAGATATGAGTATATTAAACATAATTATGAACTTAAAAGCCCTATTCGGCGTGTTCAGTTGTATTAGGGCTATGTGAAATAATGGACCGATGTAAACCATTTTCAACAGATTTCATCTACGGTACCATAAAAGATCATGTGCCAAATTTCATTGAATTATCTCCAAAATTGCGACCTGTAGTTTGATTACAAGTTTTAAAAGCCCTATTCGGGGGTTCAGTTGTATGGGGGCTAGGTGAAATAATGGACTGATGTTAACCATTTTCAACAAGCTTCGTCTACGATACCATAAAAGATCATGTGCCAAATTTCATTGAATTATCTCCAAAATTGCGACCTGTAGTTTGATTACAAATTTTAAAAGCCCTATTCGAGGAGTTCAGTTGTATGGGGGCTAGGTGAAATAATGGACCGATGCAAACCATTTTCAATAGGCTTCGTCCCTAGGACAATAGAAGATCATGTGCCAAATTTCATTGAATTATCTCCAAAATTGCGACCTGTAGTTTGATTACAAGTTTTAAAAGCCCTATTCGGGGGTTCAGTTGTATGGGGGCTAGGTGAAATAATGGACTGATGTTAACCATTTTCAACAAGCTTCGTCTACGATACCATAAAAGATCATGTGCCAAATTTCATTGAATTATCTCCAAAATTGCGACCTGTAGTTTGATTACAAATTTTAAAAGCCCTATTCGAGGAGTTCAGTTGTATGGGGGCTAGGTGAAATAATGGACCGATGCAAACCATTTTCAATAGGCTTCGTCCCTAGGACAATAGAAGATCATGTACCAAATTTCATTGAATTATCTTCAAAATTGCGAACTGTAGTTTGATTACAAGGATTACAAGCCCTATTGGGGGGTTCAGTTGTATGGGGGCTAGGTGAAATAATGGACCGATCTTAACCATTTTCAATAGGCTTCATCCCTGGGACAATAGAAGATCATGTACCAAATTTCATTGAATTATCTTCAAAATTGCGACCTGTAGTTTGATTACAAGGTTTACATGGACGGACGGACGGACAGACGGACGGACGGACATAGCTAAATCGACTCAGAAAATGATTCTGAGCCGATTGGTATACTTTAAGGTGGGTATAGGACCAATATTATTGTGCGTTACAAACATCAGCACAAACCCAATATACCCTCCCCACTAAAGTGGTGTAGGGTATAAATATTACTTTTAAGTTGAAAATATTATGGATTTAATTATATTATTATATATTATACAATATATAACACTTTTAAACTACTTTAAAACCACTTTTAATTCACGTTTTCAACTTTTCACAAATTTTAACATATAGCAAAACATAATTTAAAAATGGCGACGTAAACAATGTTAACAATTTTCAAAACAAACTTTGACAACTTGCTTAATTTAACTAGTTTAAAAAAAATAGTCAGCTGTTCAAGTGATGCTACTTTATTAATTTACTTTGATACAAATGTTGATTATTTTTTTTTTAATAATAAAGCATTTAAATTTATTTTTACCTAATTCAGAAATATTTTAACAATTTATTGACAATAAAGGATTTTCTAAAAGAATGTTATATGGGGGGTACATGGTTAATATGGGCCTATCCTTATAAATTTTGGTAAAGGGATTTACGTCTACATTAAAGTTATTTATGAAGAATATCGCCGTAATGTTAGTGTTTATAAGAGAATTTGAACCATCAAGTCCTTTTATGAAGGGGATTTTATATGGGGGATGTGATCAAATGAGGACCGATCATTACGAAAATCAGCAGTGTCATTAAAAATTATAAAAAAAACTTAGTTTTGCCAATTTTTGGTGTGATACAAGAACATTTAAAATATTTATGAACTCAAAAGCCATATTCAGGGGTGCGATTGTATGGGGGCTATGCGAAATAATGGTAATAATTTTCAATAGGATTCGTCCTTGCAAGAATATGTGCCAAATTTCATCAAATTATCTTGCAAATTACGACCTGTTGCGTGTGCATAATGTTTTTAATTACACTTAATTTGAAACATATGTAGTTAGATATATAGGTTTTCCAAAACTGGGATAAGAAGGGACACGAAAGGGTATGTGGATGAAAAAGAGACAAAATTCGTACTTTTGGGAGTAAATACTAATTATTGTCTATACTCAAGCAAAAACATTTCCGATTAAGCTTTTAAAGTGTCTAAAATATGTATTATGTAGCAAAGTTCTGTTTCGAAATAGGAGAAAAGGCGAAAAAAAGGAAAAATGTTTACTTCTATGTTATAGTCTGATTTTTTTTTCGTTCTAAAGTAAAAATATTTTAGACGATGAGTTTTTAGTTTCAGAGATATGTGTATTCGAAATTCCACCCCTAGAGGGAAAAACAGGAAAAATAAATTCAATCTAAACGAGAGAAAATGGCTAATTATGTGTTTCTTTGCTACATTTCTTTTTGTACTTTTATGAAATTTGAGAAATACATATTTTTTTATTAATATATTTCCGTAATCTGTCAAAAAATGTGTTTTTCAAAAATGTTTTTGCAAAACATCATTAAAGAGGGAAAGGTTCCTCTCTGTCGTGATTTTCTTAATATATGTTTTACAACATCGATTTGTGAAATGATTGTAATGGACGATTATTGATTAAACATTTTTTTTTGTATTATCTACGAATATCACATGTATAAAATATTTTATGTATAAAAGAAAACATTTTTATCCTCATCTAATTTTTAAACTTTGTCTCAAAAAAATTATTTTTTTTCAAATTTGAGTTGAACCATTTTGAATTTTAACAGTATATGTTGTATGTTATATTTCACCTCACACTGTTGTATTTACTTGAAAAAATCAAGTTAGCCACATTGAAAATTACAACTGTGTCTTTGACGCACATAAACGCATGATAACGCATATCATCGCATATTCAGAAAACGCAGCTTCACCAAAATTTAAGCGTGGTTTTTCATAACCAAATCTTTTGGCGTTCTTTTGCAATCAAACCTTCAAATGAACACATCAAACTGAATATTAAGCTTATCAAGAAGATTATCCTTTATCAGAATACATATATATTTTTTTAAAATTTATCAAAAACTAAATTTGTGGAATTATAAAGGTAAATATGGCAGAAAACTAAAATCATAGTTGGTTAGTTAAACATTATAATTTTATTAATAGACACAAGTTTTCAAAGTCTACCAAATCCCAAACGTTTCTTGTAACAAGGATTTCTTTCAAATCCTTGAGACTAAGCATAAAGGTTAATGAATGTTGGAAAAACTCCATAATGTAACAAGCCTGCATTATAAGAGCAAATTAAAACATAGAACCTTGTGGTGATGTTACTTATTTAGCCTCCACTGTATTCACTAAATTTCTTATTTACCAAAAAACCAATTCTACCAAAAAACTGAGATTCTTGCTGATCATTATTTTAAACCTACCGACAAGACAACATCTAAATAAAGAAGAAAAACTGTTCATATTGACTACAATTTCATAAGTAATCGGAAAACTACCAGTTTTATGAGTAAAAACAATAAACCGAGGAGTCCACTGATGAGACCCAAAAGGAGCTCTAAAACCTCTGGTAGACTCCAAAACAGAACCGCCAGGAAAATCCATCAAGAGCATATTCATCATAAACTATAAGCCCTGATTTAAGTGTCCAAATAAGTGATCTGTGTTTAAAATTTTGCGTAAGATTGTGCTTGGATAAGTTATTTTTATACGAGTGGTTTTATTCTTTGAAAAAAATTAACATCAACTTTAAAAAACTTAATTAACTTCTTGATCACAATATGTAAAATTTCTTCGATTTCTTTTAAACTAAAACCAACAAGATAAAAATCCTATACTTAAAGCTAATTAAAATATATATTAAAAGTTAAAAAACAAAAATTTTAAAATTTAAAACTAATTAGAAAAAAAAAATCAAATAGAAAAAAAAGAACTTAACCTATATTGCACATAAATTATAAATTATCACAGTTTAATTAAATATTAATTAAGTTTCTTTTTTTAAAAAAAATAAGGTACATAATGTAAGAAATATTGGAATATGTATAATGTAAATTAATGATATGCAAACCAAACAAAACCATCAATTTATCAACCAGATATTTAAAAATCCAACAAATTCAATTAAAATAACAATTTTTCTAGTGAAAAGTACAATAATTAAATCTTTGCGATTTCTTTTTACATATTCCTTGATTAGCAAGGGATTACTGTTGCCAAACAAAGACAAAGAAGAACAAGAAATAAAATACTATTCTTTGTTTTTACACACTTTTGTCTTTGCTTACAGCACAAGTAATTAAGAATTTATATGTAAAAGCAAAATCACTAAAAAAATCAGAAAACAAACAGCCTAAAAACCATAAAACTTAATGATCATTTAAATTTGTAAATGATATTTGTAGAATAATAACATGTAAACTAATGATCATTTATAAATGTAAATGATCATCACTTTGTATTACTTTTTCCAGTTTGATCATTGTACTTCATTAATACAGTCGAGTCGAAAAATATAGATACATAAGAAGTTAAATTATTTTTACTAATTTTATTATCAGAATTAAATTATCAATATAATGTATGAATAGTCCTATAAATCTTTACTTTATACGCCTTCAATTATTTTATATACATATATTTTTATTATTTCGATGAAAATTATTAGAAATATTTGAAATTTTCATTTGAAACTAATGTTTAATAATTAGTTTGAATTCTTACACATTATGTTTTGCTTAAATTGTTATTAATAAATTGTTCTTGAATTATGAAATTCTAAATTCGTTCTAAAGGTTTTCGCATTGGGATAGAAAAGTAAATGTAGTTAAAGCTAGGGATCTTATTTAACCTTTCGCCAGTAAGATCATTGGATGGAAGGGTACCGAGGCGATTATCCCAGTCAACATCTTGGGATAAGAAAAGTAAGAGTTTGTTTATTCGTCACTGATTAAGAAATTCAGTCAAATTGTCATCTTATAAAAAATTAGATCAGTTCATTCTTGTCAGGGAGTCTAAAATAAATTATTTATGTATAAGAATCCCTATTTGAGAAAAGATTTAAGTTGAATAAGAACCCACCCTCCGACTGAACGCTAGTGGCAATTAATGGCTCCCGTCGTTCACTTAAATTCTAATTAGGACAAGTATCTCAGTTAGAGTTGAGTCAGCTATGATTCGTTTGAACATTACATAAATTGGCGCCCAACGTGGGGCCCGAAGAGTTAGACAAATTTTATTAGAAACTTCATATTTGTAACATTAATGTTTCATCTAAATCTTCAGCTCCAAAAGTTTCCTTTTAAATTTCAAATTTTAGTGAAGGTCTGAAATATAAGTATTCTAAAGTTTATTGTTTGTCAAATATTCCTTAGCTCTTTTTAGGATTTTCAACTATTTGGCATATATAGACCGAATAGTTGACCATTAAGTCAACTAGGGAACCTTTTGCTTAAGTAAATGAAAGTTGCTTTTATTTTTTTCTTTCAGGGGATTTTATACGATCGTATATTTAAAAATATCAGTTTATAGAATTACTAGTATCCTAATATTATTTGGTTTTACATTATTCTTGCAGAATGCAATTTTATGTCCAATAGTATTAGTTTCTATAAGCAATAATATCGAATCCTGGATTCAAAACTATATTTTTGTATTATACGTTTCATATAAAATCTCCATATTTTTTGGAAATAATTACATTTCACGAAAAAAAACTCTCTAATTATTACACACTTACTATCTCCCAAAAGCGAAATCTGAAATCTTTGAAATATTATTGATTGTATATACTTTAAATATATTTAAAAGCAAATAACATTTGCATTATTTACTAAACCTCAAAAATTTTTGTTCGAAAAGAACCAAATTAGTTGAGATTTTTACTTTTAGTCTGTCTGTTATTTAAATTTTGGTAATACGAATTATAATCCCTATATTTTTTCCATTAAATCAGCTCGTGAATTCCAAACAGAATAAATCAAAATGTCTGTTATGTATACACCACAAAAGGCACAGGATCAAAGTTCAGCAGCTGATCCTTCAGCTAACGAAAACGTTTGTATAGTGTGTAGGGACAATATCATAGATACCCAGGAAATTTTAATTATAGCCACTTGTAGTCATGAGTTCCACAGAAACTGTATAGAAAATGCCCTTTCTCAATCAGCTGAATGCCCTCAGTGTAAATGTGCTTGTGATTTAGCAGACTTGGTAGTAAAAAGATCTGACAACACACTTCCAAAAAATAGCCCTAGGCCTAAATCCGGTAATCCTAGCCGTGGTAAACCTAGAGGTGCAATGGCGAAGAAACATTTCACAAGAAATTATACAAAAGTCTTGCCCAAGAATTTGATCAACAGTCTTCTTTTGATCCCAATGGTTCTCATGTGGTTATTCAGAATGACGAAAGAATTTCTAGACCTCAAATGGATCCCTCTTTTAATTGTCCAGGAAATTTTGTGGAACAGTTTCCTCAGACTAATAATAGTCAAAATATTACAAATGCTGTGGATTACTCTCAAATTAGCCAAATGATAGGGAACACAGTTACTCGTTTGCTGGGAAATCTTAATATTCTTCCAAATCCAACAAATCGAAACCGAAACTTCCAAGCAAATGTTAGACCGACACAACCACAGCCTGTTTCATCCAATAATCAATTTTTACAACCACCACAATATAATCCTGAACCTGTTCGCCAAAATTTCTCAGGAAATCAGTTTGTTGACCCAAATTATAGTTTAAAAATTGACAAAATTACGGCAATTATCCAAAACTGGAACATTAAGTTCGACGGTTCTGCCAATGGCCTTACGGTGGAGGAATTCCTATATAGAGTTAGGTCTCTAACCACTGAAAATTTCGGTGGAGATTTTAACATTATTTGCAAACATTTACCTATGCTTCTCACTGGCAAAGCGCGTGATTGGTACTAGAGGTACCACAAGCAAGTGGATAGGATTGAGTGGACCGAATTTTGCGCCGCGTTAAGGTACCAGTATAAAAACTTTAAATCTAATTTTGATGTACGCGAAGAGGTTCGAAACCGAAAAATGAGGCCAGGTGAAACGTTTGAAGTCTTTTACGATAATATTTGCTCGATGCTTGACAGATTAGAAAGTCCAATGCCCGAATCTGAACTTGTAGAAATACTTACCAGAAACTTACGACCAGATATTAGGCATGAGTTATTATATGTTCCCATTTATTCTATTGCTCACCTAAGAAAATTGGTACAGATGAGGGAAAACCTGTTAGCAGATGACTATTTTAAAAGACATGCGCCTACAAAACCAGCGAAAATTCCCATGCAAAGACGTGCAGTAGCAGAGGTAGATTTTGATGAAGATAAACCTGTAGATTGTCTTCTGCTATGGATGCGGAACTAAAAACATTTACAAACCTCAATGTCCTCGTTGCTCAGCAAGAAAAATATCCCTTTCAAAAAACTAATTGATGCAAAAAACTCTTCTCAAATCTCCTCAAATTCCCAAATTATACAAAAGCCTGATAAGGACATTCAAATTCTTCATTATTCTGAAAAGAAAAACTTGCCAATTAACCGAATTATATACCCTTATAAACCTTACCATGGTGGCATGTCAAAAACACTGGATTTAATAAGAAGAAACTTCTACTGGCCAGGTCTTGTAACAAATGTTCGCGATTTCGTTCGTGACTGTGAAATCTGCAAGCAGATAAAAGCCCCAAACTCGATTCTTAAACCTGAAATGGGTCAGCAAAAATGGCCATATAGGACTCCTTATCGTATTGGACCATTTTTCTAAATTTCATTGGCTTTGCCCTCTTAGGAAATTTACAGCCAAATCCATACAAAGTTTTCTTCTAAGTAACATTATACATGTTTACGGTGTACCTGAGTTTGTTGTAACAGATAATGGATCACAGTTTAGAGCAAACGACTTCGAAGTATTTTTGACCAAGTTAGGAATCAAACATATATTAACAACATTGTATTCTCCGCAGGCCAATTCGTCAGAACGTGTTAACCGTTCCATAATAGCAGGAATTCGTTCATTTCTTAAACAAGATCAAAGAGAATGGGACGAAAATATAAGCTCCATCAGTTGTTCGCTGAGAAATACTTACCACCAAAGTATAAAATGTTCTCCATACCATACGTTGTTTGGAATGGAGATGATAACCCATGGCTCATCCTATAAATTGTTGCGAAAATTAAAGCTTTTAGATGAACCCGTAAATCCCCTTCCTAGAGAAGACAGTTTGGCATTGCTTAGAAAAAATATTAGAAAGAACATCAAAGATTCATATGAGGTAATTGAACATAATTATAATTTGAGAGCTAGGCCAGTACAGTTCAAGGTTGGACAGGAAGTTTTCCGCAGAAACTTTTCTCAAAGTTGCTTTGCAAAAAACTACAATGCAAAGCTAGCGCCAATGTTCGTAAAGGCAAAAGTTCGCGAGAGAACAGGAAACAACTGCTACGTTTTAAAATGTTCTCCATACCATACGTTGTTTGGAATGGAGATGATAACCCATGGCTCATCCTATAAATTGTTGCGAAAATTAAAGCTTTTAGATGAACCCGTAAATCCCCTTCCTAGAGAAGACAGTTTGGCATTGCTTAGAAAAAATATTAGAAAGAACATCAAAGATTCATATGAGGTAATTGAACATAATTATAATTTGAGAGCTAGGCCAGTACAGTTCAAGGTTGGACAGGAAGTTTTCCGCAGAAACTTTTCTCAAAGTTGCTTTGCAAAAAACTACAATGCAAAGCTAGCGCCAATGTTCGTAAAGGGAAAAGTTCGCGAGAGAACAGGAAACAACTGCTACGTTTTAGAGGATACAGTTACTGGCAAGGTTATCGGAACTTTTCACGCCAAGGACATTCGGCCTTAATAATCGCTTTTTTCCGTCTAATTTTGTTGTTTATAAACCAAAATTATCAGGTTTGTAATGGACGATTATTGATTAAAATTTTTTTTGTATTATCTACGAACATCACATGTATAAAATATTTTATGTATAAAAGAAAACATTTAATTTTTAAACTTTGTCTCAAAAAAATTATTTTTTTTTTCAAATTTGAGTTGAACCATTTTGAATTTTAACAGTATATGTTGTATGTTATATTTCACCTCACACTGTTTTATTTACTTGAAGAAATCAAGTTAGCCACATTGGAAATTACAACTGTGTCTTTGACGCACATAAACGCATGATAACGCATATCATCGCATATTCAGAAAACGCAGCTTCACCAAAATTTAAGCGTGGTTTTTCATAACCAAATCTTTTGGCGTTCTTTTGCAATCAAACCTTCAAGTGAACACATCAAACTGAAAATTAAGCTTATCAAGAAGATTATCCTTTATCAGTATACATATATATTTTTTTTAAATTTATCGAAAACTAAATTTGTGGAATTATAAAGGTAAATATGGCAGAAAACTAAAATCATAGTTGGTTAGTTAAACATTATAATTTTTATTAATAGACACAAGTTTTCAAAGTCTACCAAATCCCAAACGTTTCCTGTAACAAGGATTTCTTTCAAATCCTTGAGACTAAGCATAAAGGCTAATGAATGTTGGAAAAACTCCATAATATAACAAGTCAGCTCTCTGATGCGAAACTAATTTCAAAGAAAAGTTCTATTCTCACTTTGAACCCATTTCTGTATTCGAATGGAACTATTATTCCAAACTCCTCTAACTTCTGTAGAATGTTTCTTGACTTTACTCACAAAACTCTGTTGCATGCTGACATTTCCCTAATGATGAATACAATTCAAAGTCAATTCTATATACCAGGACTCAAAAGAACTGTTAAAAAATTCTATATACCAGGACTCAAAAGAACTGTTAAAAATTTGTGTGTGTCCGTTATAAGCAAAAGCTGAAGTATCAGATTATGGCAGCTCTGCCCCCGGAAAGATGCTCTTTTTCTTTACCATTCACTTATGCGGGTGTTGATTTTACTGGACCTTTTCAGATAAAATCAGGTAACTTGCGAAACTCTCCTTATATGAAAGGATACGCTTGTATATTTGTTTGCTTTTCAACAAAAGCTATACATCTGGAAGCGTGCTCTAGCTTATCCTACGACGCGTTTTTAGCAGCTTTCGCACGGTTTACGGGTAGAATAGGGTTGCCTAAACGCCTTATGTCCGATAATGTCACAAATTTTCTCGGCGCCAGTAGATCGTTGCGAAAGGAATCTCTTTTATTTTTACAAAAATCAGCAGAAGATATAAGTAAAGAATATGCAGTCCATGTTTTTGAGTGGAAGTTCATTCCACCTAGTGCTCCACATATGGGAGGACTTTGGGAGGATGGTGTAAAAAGTTTTAAGATTCACTTTCAAAAGTTTAACTTTGAAGAGTTTTCGACTCTATTAACCCGAATTGAAAGTGTCCTAAACTTCAGACCTATTTCCTCAATGTCCGAGGATCCTGAAGATTTACAAGCCCTAACTCCTGGTCACTTTTTAAGAGGAGGTCCATTGATGTTCGCCCCTGAACTGCCTTCAGGGAATTTATCGATAATAAACCGATGGGAGCAGCTCAAGGCCTTTCATCATCGTCTTAGTCAACGCTGGAAGACTGAATATCTTCATGAACTTCACAAGCGTTACAAATGGAAAAAACCACAGCTGGATTTGCAGAAAGATGACTTTGTAGTCATAAAAGATGGTCTCCTACCCTCCAATGAGTGGAAAATGGGATGAGTTGAATTAGTCCATACTGGAAAAGATAAACGCGTTCGCGTAGCTGACGTCCAAACAGCGCCTGGAACCATTACCAGACCAATAGTCAAACTTTGCATGCTTCCGATTTGTGATAAGTCAGTAGATTGACTAGGATTGTATGTTCTGTTCAAATTGATCAAATTTGTGTTAGCGAACCCGTTATTGCTGCTTTGTTTTGTTCTTTTCCCTTTGCAGATGGACCACCCCCTTCGCTTCTGCAAGCGTTTTAAACAGATGACCGTAAAGCAGAGTAAATACTTTGTTCGGGTACATGGATACTGCAGTAACAGCTTATTTTAATAACAATAAACAACAAACTGAACTTCAACAACACAAAACTTCTGTATTCTTTTTACTGAGTCCAACAGGTTTTTAAAGAGAAGTAAGTATATTTCAGGTTCCTTGAAATTAGTACAATTCAAAACAAATCTATTTAATTTGCTACATCTCTTGTAACAAATTTACAATTTTGTTTGAGTTATCCAAACAAAACAACAAACTCCCAATTGTTCCAAATGGAAATTTGTTTAGGAGAAATGACCAATTGGAGACCGATACAGATCTAAGTCGGTAGTTTTGATATATATATATATGTAACATATGTATATGTAACACCAAAAAATATTCATCTGAGACCCAATAAAGTATATATATTCTGGGTCCTTAAGAAATTCTAAGTCGATTTAGCTATGTCCGTCTGACCGTCTGTCTGTCTGGTTAAAACACGCTCGCGTTAAAACTACCAAAGATAATTCGACAAAAACAGATTATTTTTTTTATCTATAGATTAATTTTGTTTAAAATTGTAACAATCGATCCAAAATTTCTCATACCCCCCATACAAAGGTACATATTCCCGGAAATTAATTTATCGATAATAACTTCCTCAAATATATCGATATCAACACAAAATTTTGTACATATTGACATAAATCATACTACTGACTTAGATCTGTATCGGTCCACAATTGGTCATAGCTCCCATATAAGGTCCACTTTCGAAAATCACTTAAATGAAGATATTTCATTGATAAATAAAGCTATCGGGATAAAATTCTACATGAGTATGTTTTGTGTATACATGAATCACTCTACGGAATTTTTCTCCGGGTCGGTCCATAATCGGTCATAGCTCCCATATAAGGTCCACATCCGAAAATCACTTAAATGCGCTTAATTCATTGATAAATAAAGCTATCAGGGTAAAACTCGATGTGAATTTGTTTTGTATATATGTATATATAAATCATTCTTGAAAATTCTCCACATCGGTTCATAATTGGTTACAGCTTCCATATAAGGAATTTTTTCAGTATCGGTCCATAACTAGCTCCCATATAAGGTTCACATCTGAAAACCACTTAATACAACATAATTATACCTTTCACCACCATAAGTGGTGATAGAGGGTATATATAAGTTTGTCATTCCGTGAGTAACACCAAGAAATATTAATCTGAGACCCAACATATATTCTGGGTCCTTATCAAATTCTGAGTCGATTTAGCTATGTCCGTATGTCTCTCTGTCTGTCTGTCTGTTTAAAACATGCTCACGTTAAAACTAAGCAAAAGAAATAAACCAAATTCACCAAAAATATTCACTGTTGTCCTAATCAGTTTCGTATTGAAAATCAGCAAAAAAGGTTCACAACTTCTCGAAAAAATTACAGGTGTTTTCGTAATTCTTAAGTCGTTTTCTCAGAAACTACAAAAGATAATTCTATGAATTTTGTCCCACATTATTTTTTTTATCCAGGAATAAATTATGTTGGAAATCAAGATAATCGATTCAAAATTTCCCATAGCCCCCATACAAAGGTATATATTCCCGAAAATTAGTTTATCATTAATAACTCCCACAAATATATCGATATCAACACAAAATTGCAAATATAATATGAACAGAAATCATGCTATCAACGTAGATCTCAGTAGGTCCACAATTGGTCGTAGCTTCCATATAAGGTTCACTTTCGAAAATTACCTAAATGCACATATTTTATTGATAAATAAAGCTATTGAGATAAATTTCGAGTTGAATATGTTTTGTGTACATACAAATCATTCTACCAATTTTTTTACGGATAGGTCCTTATTGGTCGTAGCTCCCATATAAGGCAAATATGTTTTGCCTAAATATAAATAACTCTTCGAAATTTTTTCCGGATAGGCCCATAATTGGTCATAGCCACTTCCGAAAATCACTTAAACGCATATATTTCATTGAATTCTAAAGCTATAGAGATAAAATTCGACTTGAATATTTTTTGTGTACATATAAATAATTCTACCACTTTTTTTCCGGATCGGTCCATTATTGGTCTTAGATTTCATATAAGGTCCACTTCCGAAAATCGCTTAAATGCTCATATTTCATTGTCAAATAAAGTTATCTTGATAAAATTCGCCACAAATATATTTCGTTTCTATATGAATCACTCTACGAAATTTTGTACGACTTGAATATGTTTTGTGTACATATAAATCATCCTACAAAATTCTTTACGGATCCGACCATTATTGGTCATAGCTCCCATATAAAGCCCACTTCCGAAAATGACTTAAACGCATATATATCATTGAATTCTAAAGCTATAGAGATAAAATTCGACTTTAATATGTTTTGTGTACATATAAATCATTCTACCACTTTATTCCGGATCGGTCCATTATTGTTCTTAGCTCCCATATAAGGACCACTTCCGAAAATCACTTAAACGCTCATATTTCATCAAATAAAGTTATCTTGATAAAATTCGACACAAATATGTTTTGTCTTTATATAAATCACTCTACGATATTTTTTCCTGATAGGCTCCCATATAAGGTCCACTTACGAAAATCACTTAAACGCATATATTTCTTTGAATAATAAAGCTATCGGGATAAAGTACGACTTGAATATGTTGTGTGAGCATATAAATCATTCTACAAAATTTTTTCCGGATCGGTCCATATTTGGTACTAGCTCATATATAAGGTCAACTTCAACAAATCACTTAAACGCACATATTTCATTATCAAATAAAGATATCTTAATAAAATTCGACACAAATATGTTTTGTGTACATATGAATCATTCTACAAAATTTTTCCGGATAGGCCCGTAATTGGTCATAGCTCCTATATAAAGTCCACTTCCGAAAATCACTTAAACGCACATATTTCATTAATTGATAAATCTATTGGAGTAAAATTAAACTTGATTTTTTTGTTTGCATATATGTAAATCATTATAAATTGCTTAATGCACATTATAATCTAAGTTATCGGGATAAAATTCGACATTGATGTGTATTTTGTGTATATAAATCATTCTACGGAATTTTTTTCCGGATCGGCCCATAAGTTGTATTGGCTCCCAGTAAAGCATTTAATACCACCTTATTCGTTGTTAAATGTTTATATATGGATAAAATTCGACATAAGTATGTTCTGTGTATAGATAAATCATTCTATTAACATGTTTTCGAACTGGCCTATTAATATAATTTTTTCTGGACTTATAAAAGGCTCACTTCCGAAAATCACTTAAAAGCACATATTTCATTGTCAAATAAAGCTATCTTAATAAAATTCGACACAAATATGTTTGCCTAAATATAAATCACTCTACGAAATTTTTTCCGGATATGCCCATAATTGGTCATAGCTCCCATATAAGGCCCACTTCCGAAAATCACTTAAACGCATATATTCCATTGAATTCTAAAGCTATAAAAATAAAATTCGATTTGAATATCTTTTGAGTACATATTTCATTGTCAAATAAAGTTATCTTGATAAAATTCAACACAAATATGTTTTGTTTTTATATGAATCACTCTACGAAATTTTTTCCGCTATAGGGATAAAATTCGACTTAAATATGTTTTGTGTACATATACAAAATTCTTTACAGATCGGTCCATTATTGGTCATAACTCCCATATAAAGCCCACTTCCGAAAATCACTTAAACGCATATATTTCATTGAATTCTAAAGCTATATGATTTTTTGAGGTGGACCTTATGTAGGAGCTATTTAAAAATATAGACCGATCCGGAAAGAATTTGGTAGAAATATTTATATGCTTACAAAACATATTCAAGTCGTACTTTATCCCGATAGCTTTATTAGTCAAAGAAAAATATGATTCTAAGTGATTTTCGTAAGTGGACCTTATACGGGAGCCTATCCGGAAAAAATTTCGTAGAGTGATTCATATAAAGACAAAACATATTTGTGTCGAATTTTATCAAGATAACTTCATTTGACAATGAAATATGTACGTTTAAGTGATTTTCGGAAGTGGGCCTTATATGGAAGCTATGACCAATTATGGACCCATCCGGAAAAAGTTTCGTAGAGTGATTCATATTTAGACAAAGCATTTGTGTCGAATTTTATAAAGATAGCTTTATTTGACAATGAAATATGTGCTTTTAAGTGATTTTCGGAAGTGAGCCTTATATGACAGCTATAACCAATAGTGGACCGATCCGTAAATTGGTAGAATGATTTGTATGTATACAAAACATATTCAAGTTGAATTGTATCTCTATAGCTTGAGAATTCAATGAAATATATGCGTTTAAGTGATTTTCGGAAGTGGACCTTATATGAGAGCTATGACCAATTGTAGGCCTATACGGAAAAAATTTCATAGAGTGATTCATATTTAGACAAAACATATTTGTGTCGAATTTTATTAAGATATCTTTATTTGACAATGAAATGTGTGCTTTTAAGTGATTTTCGGAAGTGGGCCTTATATGGGAGCTATGACCAATAATGGACCGATCCGTAAAAAATTTTTTAGAATGATTTGTATGTACACAAAACATATTTATCTCGAATTTTATCACAATAGCTTTATTTGTAAATGAAATATGTGCGTTTATGTGATTTTCGGCAGTGGACCTTATATGAGAGCTATGACCAATTGTGGACCGACTGAGATCTACGTTGGTAGTATGATTTCTGTTCATATTATATTTGTATGTACAAAATTTTGTGTTGATACCGATATATTTGAGGGAGTTATTAATGATAAACTAATTTCTGGGAATATATACCTTTGTATGGGGGCTATGTGAAATTTTGGACCAATTATTTTGATTTTCAACACAATTAATCCCTGGGTAAAAAAAATAATGTGTGATAAAATTCATCGAATTATCTTTTGTAGTTTCTGAGAAAACGACTTAAAAATTACGAAAAAACCCGTAATTTTTTCGAGGTAGTCTGAAATTTGTACTCATAACTTTTAACGTTGTGAACCGATTTTGATGATTTTCAATACCAAATTTCTTAGGATAACAGTGAATATTTTTGGTGAATTTGGTTGATTTATTTTGCTTAGTTTTAACGTGAGCGTGTTTTAGGCAGACAGATAGACAGACATAGCTAAATCGACTCAGAATTTGATAAGGACCCGGAATATATATACTTTGTTGGGTATCAGATGAATATTTCTTGGTGTTACACACGGAATGACAAACTTATATATACCCTCTATCACCACTGATGGTGGTGGAGGGTATAATAAGGAAGTCACGATTAACATCCTTAAGGAAAAATTTAAAATGGCTGAAAATCTGTTCATCAATTATATGGGAGAATTTCTTGATGATGAACTAACAGATATATTTTATAACCTTAGAGACGAGTACCAGAATATCCCTGGCATAGAAAGCTATGCTTAAACATTACCATTCAAGCTACCCACAATTGACATACCAACTTTTAGTGGAAAAGCAACGAAATGGGACACATTTAGGGAGTTGTTTGAGCAGCTGATAATCGATCAGCCAGTGTCAAATACTCAAAAAATGTGTATGTTAAAAGTGAAATTATCAGGAGAAGCGGCAAAGAAGATTTCAAAGTTGCCATCAAAGGATGAGAACTTTGAAGTAGCCTGGAGTATTTTAAATGAATACTACTCCGGCAAAAGGGCTATAACATCAATATACTTTAAGTGTATACTTGAAGCCCCTTTCGTAACATATAACGCAAAAAGTGTTAATATGTTTTTAACAAAAATTAATGAAAGTTTGCAGGTATTAGAAGCTATGAAACTTAACCCAGAAGAAATGCAGAAAGCATTTCTTTGTTTCGTACTTCATTGTCCCTTGAATTGTGCAGTTGGACATGTGTTACATAGATTTTCTAAATTTAGGAATTTATCTATAAATGAAAAATGCGATAAGGTACGGAAACATAAAGTATGTTCCAGATTTCTTGCTGTTGGACATTCTTACAAAGCGTGCCAAAGCAATTTTATTTGCAGAAGCTGTAACGGTGCTCATCATACTATTCTTCACAGGGAAAAGAGCCCTGCAAAGACAGTAATAGTAAACGGTGATGAAGATGACGAAGCAGTACTTTCAACAGCAGTAGTGGAAGTCAAGGATGGAAATGGTCATTGGAAATAATGTCGCGTTTTATTAGACGGTGGGGCACAAGTCAACATTATTTCGAAAGAATTTAGAAATAAGTTGAATATAAAAGGTTGCCAAATAAACAAAGAAGTGGAAGGTTTAGAAAGGAAAAAATCTTCCATAGAGGAAAAGGTTGGGATATCACAAAGTGAACCAATATAAAACGTTTCTAAATGTGGTAGTTATTGACAAATTTCTGTCAAACGTACCAGGAAATTTTCCATCTAATATTAAATTAGCGGATCCCAAATATAATATTCCACAAGGAGTGGATTTATTATTATCTAATCAATTTGTGTTTGATCTTATTTGCGATGGGCAAATAATTGATAAAAAGACGTAACACGAAGTTAGGTTGGGTAGCATATGGACTGATAACAGCAAATGGTTCCAAACCAGAATCAAGTGTGGTCACAACAATTCAAACATCTTGTGATGCATTGTTACAAAAGATTTGGGAATTGGAAGAGGTTCCAAAAATGAATAACCTCACAGTTGCGGAAAAGCAATGTGAGCAACATTTTGAAGAAAACTTTAAAAGACTTACAGATGGTAAGTTTGAAGTTAAACTTTCATTTAAAGATGAACAGAATAAATTGGCTAATTCTAGCATTATAGCTAAGTGAAGGTTTTTTGCTATCGAAAGAAAATTAGAGAAAAATGAAGAGCTTAAATTGGAATATAGCGAATTTCTGAAAAAATATTTGGAAATGCGTCATATGGAAATGATCAATAGTAATTCGTTTACAAATAGTGGGTATTATTTACCACATCACACAGTGGTATAGGAAAAAAAAAAGAGGGAAATAATTCGGTAACTTCTAAACGGTTAATCCGATTTTAATGAAATTTGGTATGCACAAAGAGGAGGTGTTGTCGAGTTTAGGTTTTGAATTTGAACCTTATAGGCCAACCAGGGGCCCGGCGGGGGGTCCTCAAATTAGGACACCTCGGCTATGTTAAATTTTTAAAACGATCCTATTTCTTCATTTGAGTTCCGATTTAAAAAAAATTTCGTATATAGAATCTCCTCATCGAGCACTATAAAAAATGTCGTCGTAGCAGTAAATTATCTCTTATAGTTTAGGAGATATTCGCATTTGAATATTAAAATTTTAAAATTTTTACCGTCCTTACTTTAGTTTTTTTGATAATAGCAGGTCCAAATATTTCCGATTTTCGCCATTTTTTTTTATTTGCTTAACAACAAGTTTATATACCAAGCAGTGAAAGAATTATGTAAAAATCATGACTGAGTCCAAAGTTATAGGCATTTAAATTTAAAAAATTAAAAAAAGGCGATTTTTTGTCATTTTTTTGGGAAAAAAGTATCTTTTTCTTTTTAAGTTATCTAAAAAGTTTCTAAGAAGATGTATATAGAATTTATACTTTTTGGAAAGCTGACTTTACATAAAATACGATAAATGAAACAAAACCTAAAAATTTTTGATACCGAGGGGACCAGGTCCATCCAAAAAAACCCTATTTTTTATGGAAAATTAAATTTTGAGCAAAAATTCTCAAATCGCATAGTCGATATCAAATTATAGTGACCTGTTTTATATGACCCAATAAGTTCTTAATCATTTTGTAACGGGTTTCGATAACCCCGCCCCTGGTATGGATATAATAGGCAAAAAACCAAAAAATCCCATTTTTGGGATTTTTTAAAACTTTTTTGGGAATTCCGGGATTTCTAATAAGAAAATTCGAAATTTTTATTTAATTTTGGATTTTGAGTAAAAAAATCTACCTAACTGTAAAATTTCATCAAAAAATATTCATAAATAAAATTTTTATTGCAATTTGAAAAATTTGTATCTTCGCAAAAACTGAATAAAAAACATTTTTTAATTTTTTTTAAAAAAGTATTCCGCGAATTTTTTAATTTTCAAAAATTATATACAGTTTTGAAAAATAGACAAAATTACCTTTCCATTGATATATAACATGCCTACCTAATGTTTTTTAAGTGACAAATTAATTAGGGAAAACTCAACATCTTTTAGAAAATTTACCTAGCACTATTATTTTCATCCATATATGTAACAAATTTAAGAGTTAACCTTATGGATGAAAATAATAGTGCTAGGCAAATTTTCTAAAAGATGTTGAGTTTTCCCTAATTAATTTGTCACTTAAAAAACATTAGGTAGGCATGTTATATATCAATGGAAAGGTAATTTTGTCTATTTTTCAAAACTGTATATAATTTTTGAAAATTAAAAAATTCGCGGAATACTTTTTTAAAAAAAAATTAAAAAATGTTTTTTATTCAGTTTTTGCGAAGATACAAATTTTTCAAATTGCAATAAAAATTTTATTTATGAATATTTTTTCAGTTAGGTAGATTTTTTTACTCAAAATCCAAAATTAAATAAAAATTTCGAATTTTCTTATTAGAAATCCCGGAATTCCCAAAAAAGTTTTAAAAAATCCCAAAAATGGGATTTTTTGGTTTTTTGCCTATTATATCCATACCAGGGGCGGGGTTATCGAAACCCGTTACAAAATGATTAAGAACTTATTGGGTCATATAAAACAGGTCACTATAATTTGATATCGACTATGCGATTTGAGAATTTTTGCTCAAAATTTAATTTTCCATAAAAAATAGGGTTTTTTGGATGGACCTGGTCCCCTCGGTATCAAAAATTTTTAGGTTTTGTTTCATTTATCGTATTTTATGTAAAGTCAGCTTTCCAAAAAGTATAAATTCTATATACATCTTCTTAGAAACTTTTTAGATAACTTAAAAAGAAAAAGATACTTTTTTCCCAAAAAATGACAAAAAATCGCCTTTTTTAATTTTTTAAATTTAAATGCCTATAACTTTGGACTCAGTCATGATTTTTACATAATTCTTTCACTGCTTGGTATATAAACTTGTTGTTAAGCAAATAAAAAAAAATGGCGAAAATCGGAAATATTTGGACCTGCTATTATCAAAAAAACTAAAGTAAGGACGGTAAAAATTTTAAAATTTTAATATTCAAATGCGAATATCTCCTAAACTATAAGAGATAATTTACTGCTACGACGACATTTTTTATAGTGCTCGATGAGGAGATTCTATATACGAAATTTTTTTTAAATCGGAACTCAAATGAAGAAATAGGATCGTTTTAAAAATTTAACATAGCCGAGGTGTCCTAATTTGAGGACCCCCCGCCGGGCCCCTGGTTGGCCTATAAGGTCCAAATTCAAAACCTAAACTCGACAACACCTCCTCTTTGTGCATACCAAATTTCATTAAAATCGGATTAACCGTTTAGAAGTTACCGAATTATTTCCCTCTTTTTTTTTCCTATACCACTGTGCATCATTGCATATTAAGACCTGAGAGTACTACGACTAAATTAAGAGTTGTATTTGATGCTTCATGTAAAACGATAAATATTGTTTCGCTAAATGATATTCTACATACCTAGACCTAAATGATATTCTAGTCCTAGACTTCAAGAAGATCTTTTTATACCCTTCACCTTCGTGAGAAGGGTATATAAGTTTGTCATTCCGCTTGTAATTTCTATAATATAATTTTCCGACCCCATAAAGTATATATATTCTGGATCCCTATAGGTAGCGGAGTTGATTAAGATATGTCCGTCCGTCCGTCTGTCTGTCTGTCCGTCTGTGTGTTTGTTGAAATCAGCTTTTAGAGAACCCCAGATATCGGCGAGATCCGAATCTTCAATAGTTCTGTTAGACATGCTTTCGAGAAGATCGCTATTTAAAATCAGCAAAATCAGTCCATAAATACCGGAGATATGAGCAAACATCCGAGACAACCTCTGAAAATTTCATAAAAAAGACAATTTTTTCATGCTTTGATATAGCAACAACAACAACAACACTGCTTATTCATTGAGTATTTCGTTTCATATGTTTGGATGGCTGTGTGTTTCATTGCCTTGTGTATATTGTGTTTGTTTCTTGGTGCATTCAGTTTCGTATGTTTGGATGTCTGTTGGTTTCATGTATTTTGTTTTTGCTTTTTTTTAGTATTTCGTTTCGTATATTTCATTGCCTTGTTATACCCTACACCACTTTAGTGGGGAGGGTATATTGGATTTGTGCTGATGTTTGTAACGCACAATAATATTGGTCCTATACCCACCTTAAAGTATACCAATCGGCTTAGAATAATTTTCTGAGTCGATTTAGCTATGTCCGTCCGTCTGTCCGTCCATGTAAACCTTGTAATCAAACTACAGGTCGCAATTTTGAAGATAATTGAATGAAATTTGGCACATGATCTTCTATTGGCCCAGGGACGAAGCCTATTGAAAATGGTTAATATTGGTCCATTATTTCACCTAGCCCCCATACAACTGAGCCCCCGAATAGGGCTTGTAAACCTTGTAATCAAACTACAGGTCTCAATTTTGAAGATAATTCAATGAAATTTGGCACATGATCTTCTATTGTCCCAGAGACGAAGCCTATTGAAAATGGTTAACATCGGTCCATTTTCTCATCTAGCCCCCATACAACTGAACCCCCGAATAGGGCTTGTAAACCTTGTAATCAAACTACAGGTCGCAATTTTGAAGATAATTCAATGAAATTTGGCACGTGATCTTCTATGGTACCGGAGACGAAGCTTATTAAAAATGGTTAACATCGGTCCATTATTTCACCTAGACCCCATACAACTGAAAACGACGAATAGGGATTTTAAGTTTATAATTATGTTTAATATACTCGTATCTCGACAAAAAGCTGCAAAACCAAGTTCTATACTAGCCTTGATGACTCGCATGAATTTTATAATTATAGGGTCTCATTTGACCATAGCCCCTATACAAATCCCCCTTCAAAATTTGACTTAAATGTCCACAATTTTATTCAACAATAAATGGCTTAAGTATATGTATCTGACACAAGTCCACTTAAATCCTTTATTATGAAAACTAAATCACATTTTATTTTTGTAACAGGTGTAGGGTATTATATGGTCGGCCTCGCCCGACTATAATTTCTTACTTGTGTATATTGTTTTTGTTTTCTGGTGTATTCAGTTTCGTATGTTTGGATGTCTGTTGGTTTAATTGCGTTGTGTATTTTGTTTATATTTTTTGTGTATTTCGTTTCGTATGTTTGGGTGCTTGTTGGTTTTACTGCCTTGTGTATTTTTTTTTTGTGTGTTTATTTCGTTTGTTGTTGTTGTTGTTCGTTTTGCTATTGCTATAATAATGATATAAACGGGAAAATGAAATAAATTAAAATTTTATAGAATTGATATTTTTTAAATACATTGTGGTGAAGGGTATATAAGATTCGGCACAGCCGAATACAGCACTTTTACTTGTTAATATTTTGCTTAGGTTTAGAACACATCGCTATGTTTTCTCAGCTGACATTGAAAAAATATATAGGCAAACTTGGGTTTCTGAAGCCGATAGGAAATATCAGCTGATATATTGGCGATGGAATTCAAATGAAACCCTTAAAACATACGCGTTAAAAACTGTTACGTATGGTACAGCTTCGGCTCCATATTTAGCGGTAAAGTGCTTGCAAAAGATTGCAGACTGGAAAGAAAAAAACTTTCCAGTTGAATCGAATGCAATTAGAAATGATTTTTGTATGGACGACTTGATGACAGGAGGAGACTGTCTAGAATCAGTACAACTAATAAGGCAAAATATAGATAATATATTGCTCGATTTTGGTATGCCGCTAAGGAAGTGGTGTGCAAATGAAGAGTCTTTGCTACAAGATCTTGATCCCAGTCACATAGAAAGTGATTTGAATATAGATTCAAATAATTTAAAGTCTGTAAAAACATATGGAACCCAAAAGCGGACAAATTAAGTTTAAAATGTAGTTGGGATCTTCCAAATAAAATAACAAAACGCACAATTAAAATTAAAGACAATTTCAGATTTCTGAATGAAGTAAACGTTCCAAGACATATTATTTGTGTCAAACCAACACAAATAGAACTTCATGGATTTTGTGATGCATCCATGAAGGCATATGGGGCAGTCTATGTAAAGTCCAGAGACAGCAATGGGATAGTTTACTGTCATTTAGCTGCATCTAAATCAAGAATAGCTCCTATTAAAATTCTTTCACTGCCAAGATTGGAATTATGTGCAGGTGTGTTATTAGTTGAGCTAATAAAAGTAGTAATCAATATCTTGATGATAAAATTCAATGATATTTTCTACTACAGTGATTCATCAATAGTTTTGAGCTGGCTTAGATTAGATCCGGCACGTTTGCAGATATTTGTTTCAAATAGAGTAAGCATTATACAGGAAAATAGTAATATAAATAGATGGAAACATGTCAGCTCAGAAGATAATCCAGCAGGTCTTATTTCAAGGTCAAGGAAATAGTAGAAAATAAATTTTGGTTTAATGGTCCTAAATTCTTATTGAAAAAGGAGCCATATATTTCAAGGATTTTTGAAAAGTGTGAGATACCAGGAATAAAAAAGTCTGCAAAGGTTATGATAGTGAGAGAGAGTAATGATATTTTTGGTAAAATAAATCATAGGAATAATTTTAATGTTTTGCAAAATATAGTGGCGTATGTATAAATTTGCATGTACTTAGAAAAAGGCATAAAAAGCATATCATTTATTTCAGGAAACTTGCTTTGAAAACAATTGTAAAGAATATTCAGGAGAAACATTTTTCGGAAGATCTTAAATGTTTAAAGTCTGATAAAAAATTGGCAAAATTATCGAATTTGACAACTTTATACCCATTTGTGGATAATGACGGGTTAATCAGAGTAGGTGGAAGACTAGAAAACAGTGGTTTATTGTATGAGCCAAAACATCCAGTTCTTCTTCCTTATAAAAATAACATAGTAAACTTGTTGATAGAAGATTTACATAGGAAGCTTTACCAATTAGTAAAAAAATGTGACAAAGAAAATAGATTAAATTCTAGACAGTTACATCAGTTAATGGGTAACTTACCAGAGGATCGCGTTATTAGAACACGTCCATTTTTGAGTGTAGGAATAGATTTTCTTGGACCTATAACAATCCATTATAAGGTCAGAGGAAAGAAAACAGACAAATCGTATGTATGCGTATTTGTATGTTTTGCGACTAAAGCGGTTCATTTGGAAGTCGTATATGATTTAACTTCCGCTGCATTTATAGGTGCGTTGAAAAGATTTGTAGCAAGAAGAGGTTGTCCTGGGAAGATATTTTCGGATAATGCTACAAACTTTATAGGCGCTGCAAATAGCTTAAAAGAAATACATAAACTGTTTTCAGAAAAAGAGCACTGTAAAAATATTAATGAATTCTGCGCTCAAAGGAATATTGAATGGCTGAATATACCAGCAAGGTCTCCACATGTGGGCGGATTATGGGAAGCTTGCGTAAAATCTGTTAAAAAACATTTTTATAAAGTGACAGAAGGGACTATGACGTACGAGGAACTTTACACATTAATGACACAAATAGAGTCGGTTCTTAACTCACGTCCGTTAACTCCATTGTCAGATGATCCAAATGATTTTCAAGTCCTAACCTTGGACATTTCTTGATTGGAGAACCATTCAACACTTTAAATGATTCAGTAGATAACAAATGTTATAGTGGATTGCGTGAGCATTGGAAAGCCGTGCAATCTAACACTGAAAAGTTTTGGGAACGTTTGTCGTCCGAGTATTTGTCCGAATTACAAAAAAGGTACAAATGGAACAAACGGATGCAAAATATTAAAAATAATAAAATAAAGAAGTAAGTGCTATATTCGGCTGTGCCGAATCTTATATACCCTTCACCACAGTGTATTTAAAAAAAATTCAATTCTATAAAATTGTAACTTATTTCATTTTCCCGTTTATACCATTATTATGGCAATAGCAAAACGAACAACAACAACGCTAAACGAAATAAACACACAAAAAAACAAGTAAGAAAGTATAAACGGGCGTGGCCGACCATATGATACCCTACACCAATTATGAATATTAAATGTGATTTATTTTTCATAATAAAGCATTTATCATCAATATTCCCTTGTTCCGATACATTTAAGCAATTTATGGATGAAAAACTAATTTTCTGAAAGAAGCTTTTTATGGGGGCTAGGGGCAAATATGGACCAAGCCCGATAACATTTTGTGAATATATTTATATTTACATAATATTTTATTGTGCTGAATTTCATCGCGATATTTGTGTTTATAAGTTAATTTGGGACATTCAAGTAATTTTCTGAAGGGGACTTTGTATGGGAGCTAGGGTCAAATGGTGCCCGATCTTTATGAAATTTGGCAGGGTCATCAAGACTTCTATAAAACTTAGTTGTGCCGTATTTTATCGATATATCTGTATATTTAACATAATTATGAGCTCAGAAGCCCTTTTCGAGGGGTTCTGTTGTATGGGGGCTATGTGAAATAATGGACCGATTTTAACCGTTTTCAATAGGCTTCGTCCGTGCGTGCCAAATTTCATCCAATTATCTTGAAAATTGCGACCTGTACCTTGAGCACAAGGTTCACATGGACAGCCAGCCAGACGGACGGACATAGCTTAATCGACTCAGAAAACGATTCTAAGCCGATTGGTATACTTTAAGGTGGCTCTAGGACCCACCTTATCAGCACAATCCAATATACCCTCCCCACTAAAGAAATACACAAGACAGTAAAACCAACAGATATCTAAACATACGAAACGAAATACACAAAAAAACTAGTTAGAGTGGTATATTCGGCTATGCCGAATCTTAAATACCCTCCACCAGCAAGCTACTTTTTATTAAAACCCATTTAACTATCTAATCTTTAGAAAACTTGGCAAAATTTTTGTTTCCGTATTGAGGGTATTAACATTTATGCATATGTCAAACTAATTTTAATTAGGTCCAGAAATATTTATATTAATAGGCCAGTTCAAAAACATTTTAACAGAATGATTTATCTGTACTCAGAACATACTCATTTTGAATTTTATTTTTTATGAGAACTAAGACAACTTATGGACCGATCCGGAAAAAAATTCCGTAGAATATATATATATAAATACAAAATACACATTTGTGTCGAATTTTATCCCGATAACTTTGATTTTCAATGTGCATTTGAGTAATTTTCGGAAATGGTCCTTACATGGGAGTTGTGACCAATTATCGACCGACAAGATAAGTTATTCGATGCAGAACTCTAATATGTATAGGAGCTATGACCTTACAGAAATCAAGATATCTTTATTTGATAATGAAATATGTGCGTTTAAGTGATTTTCTTGAAGTGGACCTTTTATATAAGATATTACCATATATGGACCAATCCGGAAAAAATTTGGTAGAATGATTTATATTCTCACAAAACATATTCAAGTTTATCCCGATAGCTTTATTATTCAAAGAAATATATGCGTTTAAATGATTTTCGTAAGTGGACCCTCTATGGGAGCCTATCCTGAAAATAGGCTCCCATAGAACATATAAAGACAAAACATATTTGTGTCGAATTTTACCAAGATAACTTTACTTGACAATGAAATATGTGCCTTTAAGTGATTTTTAGAAGTGGGACTTATATCGGAGCTATGACCAATTATGAGACTATCCGGAAAAAATTTCGTAGAGTGACTCATATAAAGACAAAATATATTTGTGTCGAATTTTATCCTTATAGCTTTAGAATTTAATGAAATATATGCGTTTAAGTGATTTTCGGAAGTGGACCTTATATTGGAGCTATGACCAATCATGAGCCTATCCGGAAAAAATTTCGTAAAGTGACTCATATAAAGACAAAATATATTTGTGTCTAATTTTATCAAGATAGCTTTATTTGATAATGAGATATGTGCTTTTAAGCGATATTCGGAAGTGGGCCTTATATGAGAGCTATGACCAATAATGGACCGATCCGTAAAAAATTTAGTGGAATGATTTGAATGTACACAGAATTCAATGAAATATATGTGTTTAAGTGATTTTCGGAAGTCCACCTTATATGGGAGCTATGAGCAATTATGGGCCCATGCGGAAAAAATTTAGTAGAGTTAGTCATATTTAGACAAAATATATTTATGTCGAATTTTATTACAATAACTTTATTTGACAATGAAATATGTGTTTTTAAGTGATTTTCGGAAGTGGTCCTCATATGGGAGCTATGACCAAAAATGCACCGATCCGTAAAAAATTTGTGTCGAATTTTATCCCGATAGCTTTATAATTCAATGAAATATATGCGTTTAAGTGATTTTCGGAAGTGGACCTTATATGGGAGCTATGACCAATTATGGGCCTATCCGGAAAAAATTTCGTAGGGTGATTCATATTTCGACTAAACATATTTGTGTCGAATTTTATCAAGATAGCTTTATTTGACAATGAAATATGAGCTTTTAAATGATTTTCGGAAGTGGGCCTTATATGGGAGCTATGACCACTAATGGACCGATCCGTAAAAAATTTGGTAGAATGATTGGTATGTATATGAAACATATTTAACTCGAATTTTATCACAATAGCTTCTTTATTCATCAATGAAATATGTGCGTTTAGGTGATTTTCGGAAGTGGACCTTATATGGGAGCTATGACCAATTTTGGACCGACTGAGATCTACGTTAATGGTATGATTTCTGTTCATATTACATTTGCATGTACAAAATTTTGTGTTGATACCGATATATTTGAGGGAGTTATTAACGATAAACTAATTTCCGGGAATATATACCTTTGTAGGGGGGCTATGGGAAATATTGGATCGATTGTATAGATTTTGAACACAATTGATCACTGCCCTGAAAAAATAATGTGTGACAAAATTCATCGAAATATCTTTGGTAGTTTCTGAGAAAACTTCAAAACAATTAGAAAAAAAAAACTTAATTTTTTTCGAGGTAGTCTGAAATTAGTACTCATAACTTTTTACGTTGTGAACCGATTTTGCTGATTTTCAACACCAAACTGCTTAAGATAACAATAAATGTTTTGGGTTTTAACGTGAGCGTGTTTTACACAGACAGACAAACGGACAGACGGACTTAGCTAAATCGAAATCAGAATTTCATAAGGATCCAGAATATATATACTTTGTTGGGTCTTAGAAGAATATTTCTTGGTGTTACACACGGAACGACAAACTTATATATACCCTCTATCACCACTGATGGTGGTGGAGGGTATAACAAAAACAAAATACACAACGCAATGAAACCAACAGACATCCAAACATACGAAACTGAAAGCACCAAGAAACAAAAACAATATACAAAAGGCAATGAAACACACAGCCATCCAAACATATGAAACGAATACACAATGAATAAGCAGTATTGTTGTTGTTGCTTATATCAAAGCATGAAAAAACAAGTAAGAAATTATAGTCGGGCGAGGCCGACCATATTAAACCCTACACCTGTTACAAAAATGAAATGTGATTTTGTTTTCATAATAAAGCGTTGTAGTTGAATTGTACCTTGCCTCAGATATACTTAAGCCATTTATTGTTGAATAAAATCGTGGACATTTAAGTCAAATTTTGAAGGGGGCTTTGTATAGGTGCTATGGTCAAATAAGACCCTATAATTATAAAATTCATGAGAGTCATCAAGGCTAGTATAGCACTTGGTTTTGCAGCTTTTTGTTGAGATACGAGTATATTAAACATAATAATGAATTTAAAAGCCCTATTCGTAGGGTTGGGGGCTAGGTGAAATAATGGACCGATTTTAACCATTTTCAATAGGCTTTGTATCCGGTGCCATAGAAGATCATGTGACAAATTTCATTGAATTATCATCAAAATTCCGACCTGTAGTTTGATTACAACGTTTACAAGCCCTATTCAGGGCTTCAGTTGTATGGGGGCTAGGTGAAATAATGGACCGATGTTAATCATTTTCAATAGGCTTCGACCCTGGGACAATAGAAGATTATGTAGCAAATTTCATTGAATTATCTTCAAAATTGCGACCTGTAGTTTGATTACAAGGTTTACATGGACGGACAGACGGACGGACGGACATAGCTAAATCTACTCAGAAAATGATTCTAAGCCGATTGATATACTTCAAGGTGGGTATAGGACCAATATTATTGTGCGTTACAAACATCAGCACAAACCCAATATACCCTCCCCACTAAAGTGGTGTAGGGTATAAATAGTCTTTTTTGTGAAATTTTCAGAGGTTGTCTCGGATTTTTGCTCATATCTCCGGTATTTATGGACCGATTTTGCTGATTTTAAACAGCGCTCTTCCCGAAAGCATGTCTAACAGAATTATTGAAGACTCGGATCTAGCCGATATCTGGGGTCCTCTAAAAACTGATTTAACAAACACACAGACGGACAGACGGACATAGCTTAATCAACTCCGCTACCTATAAGGATCCAGAATATACATATATACTTTATGGGGTCGGAAAATTATATTATAGAAATAACGAATGGAATGCCGAACTTATATATACCCTTCTCACGAAGGTGAAGGGTATAACAAGTTAGAGTGCTATATTCGGCTGAGCCGAATCTTAAATACCCTCCACCAGCTACTTTTATATTAATATTTTTTTAATTGATCAAATATTTGTAGAAATAAGTTTTCTCATGTCTTAGATAGAAAACCCCTAGATTTAAGCAGCTTAAATCTGTTACAATTCCAAATTTATTGAACACTACATTTTCTTTTATATTTTTATAGCGCCGTAAAATATGCTTTATGCTTTCTGTACATAAAAGCTATATTTCAGTCAAATTTTGTATCTATATCATAATTTAGTAATAAGTAATGTGTGTACAAGTGGTTTTCTGAAGGGAACCTTGCATAGGACCGACCGCACCCATGTTATGGACCGATCTTGAAATAGAATTTTTGTATACCAAACAAATATTTGTGCCAAATTTTGTATCAATAGCTTTATTTAGTAATGAGTAATGGGCGTTTAAGACCTTGTATGGGAGCTATGACCAATTATGTATATAAAGACAAAATTTCAAAATTCTGTATCTATACCATTATTTAGTAATGAATATTGTGTATTTAAGTGATTTTCTGGAGGGGACCCAGAATGAGAGCTATGACCAAATATGGACCGATCGTAAAACAGATTTAGAGTGTAATTTATGCATATAAGAGCAATATTTGTGCTAAATGTATGGATATCAATATATTGTAATGAGTTATGTGCGTTTAAGTGATCTTCGGGAGGGAACCCTGCATGGGAGCTATGACCAAGGATGGACCGATCACAGTAATATTTCTGTGCATATGAGCAATACTTGTACCAAATTTGATATGGATATCTTAATTTAGTAATGAGTTATATGCGTTTAAGTGATTTTCGGGAGGGCACTTTATATGGGAGCTATGAACAATTATGGACCGATCGGAAAAAATTTCACAGTAATATTTCTGTATGTGAGAGTAATACTTGTACCAAACTTTATATGGATATTTTAATTTAGTAATGAGTTATGTGCGTTTAAGTAATTTTCGGGAGGGGACCTTGTATGGGAGCTATGAACAATTATGGACCGATCGGAAAAAAATTTCATAGCAATATTTCTGTGGATATGAGCAATACCTGTACCAAATTTTAAATGGATATCTTAATTTAGTAATGAGTTATGCACGTTTGATTGATTTTCGGGAAGGGCCCTTGTATGGGAGCTATGACCAATTATGGACCGATCGGAAAACAATTACATAGTAATATTTCTGTATGCGAGAGCAATACCTGTACCAACTTTTATATGGATATATTAATTTAGTAATGAGTTATGCGCGTTTAAGTGATTTTCGGGAAGGGACCTTGTATATAAGAGAAATATTTGAACCAAATTCTATATGGATATCTTAATTTAGTAATGAGTTATGCAGTAATATTTCTGCACATAAGATCAATACTTGTACCAAATTTTATATGGATATTTATACCCTACACCACTTTAGTGGGGAGGGTATATTGGGTTTTTATACCCTACACCACTTTAGTGGGGAGGGTATATTGAGTTTGTGCTGATGTTTGAAACGCACAATAATATTGGTCCTACACCCACCTTAAAGTATACCAATCGGCTCAGAATCTGAGAATTCTGAGTCGATTTAGTTGTGTCCGTCCGTCTGTCCGTCCGTCCATGTAAACCTTGTAATCAAACTGCAGGTCGCAATTTTGAAGATAATTCAATGAAATTTGGAACATGATCTTCTATTGTCCCAGGGACGATTGAAAATGGTTAAGATCGGTCCATTATTTCACCTAGCCCCCATACAACTGAACCCTCCAATAGGGCTTGTAATCCCTGTAATCAAACTACAGGTCGCAATTTTGGAGATAATTCAATGAAATTTGGCACATGATCTTTTATGGTATCGTAGACGAAGCCTATTGAAAATGGTTAACATCGGTCCATTATTTCACCTAGCCCCCATACAACTGAACCCCTCGAATAGGGCTTTTTAAACTTGTAATCAAACTACAGGTCGCAATTTTGGAGATAATTCAATGAAATTTCGCACATGATCTTTTATGGTATCGTAGACGAAGCCTATTGAAAATGGTTAATAGCGGTCCATTATTTCACCTAGCCTTCATACAACCGAACCCCCGAATAGGGCTTTTAAAATTTTAATCAAACTACAGGTCGCAATTTTGGAGATAATTCAATGAAATTTGGCACATGATCTTTTATGATGCCGTAGACGAAGCCTATTGAAAATGGTTACCATCGGTCCATTATTTCACCTAGCCCCCATACAACTGAACCCCCGAATAGGGCTTTTAAAAATTGTAATCAAACTACAGGTCGCAATTTTGGAGATAATTCAATGAAATTTGGCACATGATATTTTATGGTACCGTAGATGAAGCCTGTTGAAAATGGTTTACATCGGTCCATTATTTCACCTAGCCCCCATACAACTGAACCCGCCGAATAGGGCTTTTAAGTTCATAATTATGTTTAATATACTCATATCTCGACAAAAAGCTGCAATAACCAAGTTGTATACAAGACTGGATGACCCCCACGAATTCCATAATAATAGGTTCTCATATGACCCTAGCCCCTATGAAAAGCCCCCATCAAAATTTCACTTAAATGTCCACAATTTTATTCAACAATAAACGGCTTAAGTATGTATATCTAAGGCAAGGTACAATTCAACTTAAATGCTTTATTATGGCAACTAAATCACATAATATTTATGTCAAAGGTGTAGGGTATTATACGGTCGGCCTCGCCCGACTATAATTTCTTACTTGTTTAGTAATGAGCTATGCGCATTTAAGTGATTTTCGAAGGGGACCTTGTATGGGAGCTATGACCAATTATGGACCGATCGGAAAAAAATTTCATAGTAATATTTCTGTGCATATGAGCAATACTTATTCCAAATTTTATATGGATATCTTAATTTAGTAATGAGTTATGCGCGTTTAAGTGATTTTCGGGAGGAGACCTTGTATGAGAGCTATGTCCAATTATGGACCCATCCAGAAAATTTTTTCTCTCAATGAATTCTATTGACATAAGATTTTAAGTTGTAAAATTTTGTAAAGATATCAGCATTCTGACGGAAGTTATTAACAAAAAACTAATTTTCCGGGAATATGTACTTTTGTATGGGAGGTATATGAAATTAAGGACCGATTCTGGCAAATTTTCAGCAGAAATCAAGATCTTGTATAGGACTTTCATGGAATTATCTTGCATAGTTTTCGAAAAAATTACATCAGAATTTATAAAAAATGCTTTTTTTTCGGAGTTGTTTTAAATTTTGATTCATAACTTTTCCCGATGTGAACCGATTTTCCTCATTTTCAATACCAAACTGTACCGGATAATAATGAATATTTTTGCTGAATTTTGTTGCTTTTCATTGCTTCGTTTTAACGTGAGCGTGTTTTACACAGACGGACGGACGGACGGACAGACGGACGGACAAAGCTAAATCGACTCAGAATTTCATAAGGACCCAGAATATATATACTTTGTTGTGTCTCAGATTAATATTTCTTGGTGTTACACACGGAACGACAAACTTATATATACCCTCTATCACCACTGATGGTGGTGCTCATATCTCCGTTGCTTATAAATCATTCTATTAACATGTTTTCGAACTGGCCTATTAATATAAATTTTTATACCCACCATCAAAAAAGATGGGGGGTATATTGATTTTGTCATTCCGTTTGTAACACATCGAAATATTGGTCATAGACCCACAAAAGTATATATATTCTGGGTCCTCATTAAATTCTAAGACGATCTAGCCACGTCTGTCCGTCCGTCTGTCTGTCTGTCTGTTGAAAGCACGATAGTGCCCGAAAGGAAAGAGCTAGAGGGTTGAAATTTCACATAAATATTTCTTATAGGTAAGGTTTGTTTGGTATTGAAAATGGGCAATATCGGTCCACGTTTTCGGATAGCCCCCATACAAGTGGCCCCTCGAAAAGCACCTTTAACAGACATAACTTGATTAAAAATACGAATATAGCGATGAAATTCGACATAAGTAAGTTTCTTATGATCTAAAATCACTATGTAAAATTTTTGTGAGGATCGGCCCATAATTGACCCCACCCCCCATATAAGGTCCACTTCAGAAAATAACTTTAACGCTTATAACTGGCCTAAATATACGAGTATATAGATGAAATTCGACATAAGTAAGTTTCATTCGAGTCAAACGAGGTTTGATGGTGAGTATATAAGATTCGGCATAGCCGAATATAACACTCTTACTTGTTCAAAATTAGTTCGACATATGTATAAATGTTAGTACTCTCAATACGGAAACAAAAATGTTGCCAAGTCATCTAAAAAATAGATAGCTAAATGGGTTTTAATTAAAAGTAGCTTGCTGGTGGAGGGTATTTAAAATTCGGCATAGTCGAATATAGCACTCTTACTTGTTAATTTTTCAGATGATACTTTTTGATTTTTTTACGATATTGATCGTCTTCTTCTTCTATCTTCTTTTTCTTCTATATATATAACAAGTAGGAAAGTATAGTCGGGCATGGCCGACCATATAATAACCAACACCATGAGTATAGTTTTAAAATTTTTATTTTTCATAAAGAAACTTTTATGTTGAATTTTACATTAATGCCAAAGTATTTAAGCAGTTTATTGATAAAAAACAAATTTTCGAAATGAGGCTTTATATAGGAGTATAGGTCAAACATGGCCACAGTGGGGCAGAATGGAAATTTTTTGGAAATAAATCTGGCATTTCTAAACGGCAGATCCGATCGGGATAAAATTTGGCGTGAGCGTAGCCAAGGAGTATTCGAGTTTAAGTTTTGAAGATGAACCCCGCAGATGCCCCAGGGACGGAGCTGTGGCGGCTCAAAGTATGGTACCTACGACATGTAAAATTTTTAAACTCGTGCCATTTTTTTGTTTTTCACCCAAATACAAAAATTTTTATATTTTCTGAAAGCGCTCGACGAGATATATCTCTTATCTCTTATAATATCCGAGTTATAGGCATTTAAAAATTTAGTGATACAAAATTTACCATACCTTGGTCCGCCTTTTTTTGAATACCGGGCGAAATTTGAACCAAATAAACTCAATTTTTTCTTGTTAGTTAGACAACAAAATTTCCAATAATATACAAAAAATTTCAGATCAATATCATTTACAGATCCAAAAATATACGTTTTTTAATTTAAAAATTCAAAAAATTTTAGATTTTTGCCGTTTTTTTGCCCAAAATGTGTCTTAACTCTTTTATTAATAAAATAAAATTTTCTTTAAGAACATATAACAATTTTATAGTTTTCTAAAAGGTATCTTTATGCAGAACGCTTTGGCGTAAAAAACTTGTCCTATTTCTTGAAAATGTTGCCACTGCGTCCTTCCGAATATGACCTATTTTTTATCAAAACTTCAACTTTGGGCGACATGTTCTAAAATCCCAAAGCTGGGATCAGAAAACTGAAAGCAGTTTTGGAAACCTCAATATGTTTTCTATTTACTCCAAAAGTATTTTCCCAGCCCTGAAAGAAATGTGGACCCTATGGGCAAAAATGTAAAAAAATCCCATTTTTGGGATTTTCATTCCTATTTTGGGAATTGCGTGATGCCCTTTGACCTTTTCAATTTTTTTTTTCATTTTCTTATTTGAAATGATAAATTTAACAAGCGTTGAAAATTTCATTGAGTTTTGTTCATAAATAAAGATTTTGTCTTATATTACATATTTGTTAAATTTCTAAAACTATGATTTATATCAAAATTTTAATAGGGTCGCAGATAGCTACAACTATTTAGTCCATATTTATCTCTTAATATCATTTTTTAGTTAGATATGGAAATTCTCGACCCTTTACAAAAAATTTCAAGCCAATATCTCAATTACATTCAAAAATATGTTCATTTAAACCTGTATCCTTTAATTTCATATTTTTCATATTATAGTATTAAATATGACAGAACATGTTTAAATCTTACATTTACCTATTTTCTATTTGTTTGCTTATCCTTATAATTGAAAGGTCCTATTATGCTTAAATTTTCAGAAATTTATAACTATTTTTTACCTAAATTTTTTCGACAGATCATTTCGTTCTGTTTCGTTTATGATCATGTAGGTAAAAATATACAGGTAATGATAATTTCGATTCATTCACTAATAAGAAATATCAATGACTGAATTACAGGTTATAGTAATATAGTCCTAAATGTTAATAGGTAGACAATTCGTAATTTTTTACTTTGGAATACCTGTATCGGAAATGACAAGAATTGGTATATAAGTAAACTTCTCAGATTTTAAGTACCATATTTAATAAATCTACAATGAAGATTACATTAAAGTACGAAGAGTTGTGTTCCGTTTTATGGAGTGTATCTTCAAAAGGGCCAGAAAGAATTGAAGACATTTCAAATTATATAAAAACTACATATAGTTGAAAAGTAGACAAAAAAAAGGCATATCAAAAATTGAAAACTTTTTGATGTAAAAAGTAAGTCTGTGGATGGAAATCAAAAGAAATTTCGATTAAAATTTTGTAGTTGGATGGAAACTACAACGGAAATCTCAACTTACAACACATCAACAGGAGCGCCTCATACGAAGACTTATGTTCAAGGTCAAAAAAAAAGAGGGTCACACAAAAACTTTTTTCAATCTCATATGAGGAAATTGCTGATACATTTAACGAAATGCTGAAAAAGGAAAACCAACCTATGGATGCCGTACATATTGCAACTATTCTTCCTAATGCATCACCAAAACGACTTAAGCGAATTGTGGAAAGTATACCAACTCCAACATCACAATCAAATTTTACTGAAGTGGAAGCAATAGCGCTTATGTTGGAACTGGGTCTCAGTCGAAATAAGTACCAAATATTAAGGAAAGCTCTGCATGAAAAAGGACACAATATATTACCATCATACAAGGCGATCCAGGAAAAAAAACAAACTATCCTACCATCACCTATTGCTGGTAATGATGTGGAAGCTTGTATTGATATATCATCTTTGCTCGAAAACACAGCATCAAGAATTGTGTCAGACTTTTCAGAAGACCAACTAAGGAAAATTCATAACTGTGATGTTGTCTTAATGTGTAAGAGGGGATGTGACGGTTTATCAGCTCTTCCAGAATACAAACAAGCTTGTGGAAGTCGGACATTAGCAGACTACAAAAGTTTATTTATGTCATCATTAGTGCCATTACGAATTCGTTCATATTCCCTTAATCCATCATCGTCAAGCATCGGAAATTCATTTGAAGATATATGGATCAATACAACTCCGGGTTCAAAAAATTTTTGTAGACCCATTGGATTTGAATATATAAAGGAGTCAAAGAAAACAACAAAAGATTTAGTGGAATATTTAAAAGATGAAATAAATGTACTGGAGCCCATTTGCATAAAAATAAAGGAATTCTCTATTAACGTATCATATCAGCTAAGCTTAACAATGATTGATGGAAAGGTCAGCAATGCCATAACAGAAACTTCTTCCTTCTGGAGATGCTCAATACGTAATGAGAAAAAGTCGCAATTCTCAGATATAAACAAAAGCAGAAGTATTAATGAAGAAGTCCTGTCTTTCGCAATTTCACCACTTCATGCCAGAATACGATTTTTGGATTACTTTTTACACATAGCATACGACCTCAAATATAGAAGTGTGCCAGAGAATCTTACTAAATCAACAAAAAATAATGAAGAATTGAAAGAACTGAGAGCTGCGGAAAAAAGCAGAATCCAAGAAGAATTTAAAGTTCAGATGGGATTAAACATCGACAAACCACTTCCAAGTTGCGGTAGTACAAATGACGGTAATACGGCGAGAAGGTTTTTTCGTGATTTTGAAATTACTTCAAAAATAACTGGAATCGACAAGGAGTTGCTTCGAAGAGTTAACACTATTTTAATGGCACTGAATAGTAAACGTAAAATTAATGGAAATCGATTTGGGGAATATACATCTGAAATTTCTAAATTACTTGTATCTCTGTATCCATGGAGGGAACTAACACCAACAGTACACAAAGTATTGTGTCATGGTCAAATAATAATTGAATCGAATATTCTTCCACTTGGAGAGTTAACAGAAGAAGCCCAGGAAGCGAGGAATCGAGATTTTAAGCATGTTCAACTTTTCAGCTCAAGAAAATGCTCCAGGCAATCACAGAATGAAGATATTTTTAATAGTTTACTTCTATCTTCTGATCCTGTTCTTTCAACTATGCGAAAAAGTTGGATTTATTATGAAACTCTATCATCTCAAAACGAGGAAGATTTAAAGGACTTATATTACCTTCTGGATATGTATACCGATATTACAGATTATTTTATAGAAAATAAGTAGTGTTAGGAATTAACTATATAAGTAGGTTGTAAGAATTAATTGTATTATGTTTAAGATAAACAGTTCAAATAAAAAAAGCTATTATACTAACTGATGATATTGTATTAAATTGTGTTTTATATTTCGGTGGGCGGGAAAGGTGGTTTGTGTGGGGTGATTTAGGTGTTGTTGTGCGTGGCTCATAATAAAATTATAATTTTTTATTGTATATACAATGTTATAGTCTTTAATAAAATAATTAACTAAATAATTTTTAAAAATTGTCCAAATATTTTATTCAACACCAAATGTATGTTCTGTCATACTTAATACTAAAATATGAAAAAGATGAAATTAAAGGACACAGGTTTAAATGAACATATTTTTGAATGTAATTGAGATATTTGCTTGAAATTTTTTGTAAAGGGTCGAGAATTTCCATATCTAACTAAAAAATGATATTAAGAGATAAATATGGACTAAATAGTTGTAGCTATCTGCGACCCTATTAAAATTTTGATATAAATCATAGTTTTAGAAATTTAACAAATATGTAATATAAGACAAAATCTTTATTTATGAACAAAAATCAATGAAATTTTCAACGCTTGTTAAATTTATCATTTCAAATAAGAAAATGAAAAAAAAAATTGAAAAGGTCAAAGGGCATCCCGCAATTCCCAAAAATAGGAATGAAAATCCCAAAAATGGGATTTTTTACATTTTTGCCCATAGGGTCCACATTTCTTCCAGGGCTGGGAAAATACTTTTGAAGTAAATAGAAAACATATTGAGGTTTCAAAAACTGCTTTCAGTTTTCTGATCCCAGCTTTGGGATTTTAGAACATGTCGCCCAAAGTTGAAGTTTTGATAAAAAATAGGTCATATTCGGAAGGACGCAGTGGCAACATTTTCAAGAAATAGGACAAGTTTTTTACGCCAAAGCGTTCTGCGTAAAGATACCTTTTAGAAAACTATAAAATTGTTATATGTTCTTAAAGAAAATTTTATTTTATTAATAAAAGAGTTAAGACACATTTTGGGCAAAAAAACGGCAAAAATCTAAAATTTTTTGAATTTTTAAATTAAAAAACGTATATTTTTGGATCTGTAAATGATATTGATCTGAAATTTTTTGTATATTATTGGAAATTTTGTTGTCTAACTAACAGGAAATTGAGTCCATTTGGTCCAAAATTACACCCGGTATTCAAAAAAAGGCGGACCAAGGTATGGTAAATTTTGTATCACTAAATTTTTAAATGCCTATAACTCGGATATTATAAGAGATAAGTAGTATGTATATAAAAATCTTTGTATTTGGATGAAAAACAAAAAAAATGGCACGAGTTTAAAAATTTTACATGTCGTAGGTACCCTACTTTGAGCCGCCACAGCTCCGTCCCTGGGGCATCTGCAGGGTTCATCTTCAAACTAAAACTTGGCTACGCTCACGCCAAATTTTATTCCGATCGGATCAGCCGTTTAGAAATGCCAGATTTATTTCCAAAAAATTTCCATTCTGCCCCACTGTGCATGGGCCGATCCTCATTAAATTTGGGAAAAGGATTTTTTTTAAATAACAGTTAATTTTGTTGTGTTTCATTGCGATTACAAGTTAATTTTAGACGTTTAAGGAATTTTTTATGGGGGGTTTGTATGGGGGCTAGGGTCAAATAAGGGCTGATCGTTACGAAAATCTGCAATGTCATTTATACTTATATAAAACATATTTGTGCAAATTTTTAGAGAGATAATAGTATATTTGACGTAATTATGGCATAAAAAGCTATTACAATTAGAATCTTAAAATTTAGCATGAAGAACTTTAACGTCCCTGTAAACATTTTGGGTTATAAATTGGCGGACTACCAATGAGGGGAGGGATCTGGTAAACTAATAGAACTAAATTCTTCAAATTTTGCACTAAGAACTTTAATATTAATCTAAACATTTTGTAAAAAAACAGTGCGGATTTTCATCTGGGGGCTTGGAGCCCCCTTATAATTTAAATAGAAATAGATATTCATATGAAAATTTTGAGAATAACGGGTGGACTTTCAATGTGGGTTTGGCACCTCCCATATTTATTAAATACCAAATTTCGTTTATCTGGGAAACTTATAGAACTAGATTCTTCAAATTTTGCACGAAGAACTTTAATATTCATCAGAACATTTTGGAGAAAAAAAGGGCGGAGGGACTTGGAGCCCCCATATGAATTAAATAGAAAAATTCGTATATCTGAGAAAGGACTAGAATCTTCAAATTTTACATGAAGAATTTTGTCATTCATGTGAACAATTAGAGAATAACGGGCGGACTTTCAATGGGGGCTTGGCACCTCCCATATGAATTTAAAAAAAATATATTGGTTTTAGGGTAGCAGTGTGCTTTGTTATATAGAAATATAAAATTTAATATGTAGGTACAAAGTGAATGAGAATCTAATGAAAGGGACTTTTGGTACATTTTCGTTCATCAAATTATAGTTTTTGAATTCTCTATCACATTGAACACAGAAACATTTGATTGAATGAACATTTCTAAAAGGTATTTTATAGTACGTCTTTAGTACGTTTTCCTTTTTCAAATAGTACTTTCGAAAATTTCTAAAATGCGAAATCTAAACAAATGAAATTAAAAATACAAGCTCCTTACTGAATGCGAATTTATCCACGTGATAAATTTCAATAATATTGAACGTAAAAAACATAAACTTTAAATCAATTAAAATTTTCTATAAAAGTAATAAAAATTTTGTATGTATTTAATTTTGTTAGGGTAGCGAAGCACCCAGGGTACGCTAGTATAACATAAAACAAGTAAAACACAAGTTAAAGTGCTATATTCGGCTGAGCCGAATCTTAAATACCCTCCACCTTTATATTAATACATTTTTAATTGATCAAATATTTGTAGCAATAAGTACAAATATTTCAGCTTAAATCTGTTACAATTCCAAAATTTATTTAACATTACAAACGCCATTTTCTTTCATATTTTTATAGCGCCCTAAGATATGCTTGAGCGATATTTGATAATTTGCATGTATGCATGTGTGTGAAAGATTTAAGGATTTTCAAAATACATATCTATTATTTTGTTCTACACAAATTGATAATGCGGTTAAAGTGCTTTTTGGGGGCAGGATCTAGTGTGGGAGTTATGACCAATTATAGGCCGATCATAAAAAAATTCTTTAAGCTAAATTTCTGTACATAAAAGCTATATTTCAGTCAAATTTTGTATCTATATCGTAATTTAGTAATAAGTAATGTGTGTTTAAGAAATTTTCTGTTATGAAATCGATCGTGAAAAAATCTTGAAATAGAATTATTGTATACAAAACTAATACTTGTGCCAATTTTTTATGGGTATCACTATTTTATAATGAGTTATGTGTCTTTAAGTGTTTTTCTGAAAGGAACCTTGTATGGGAGCTATGATCAATTATGGACCGATAGGAAAACAATTTCACAGTAATATTTCTGTGCATATGAGCAATACTTGCACCAAATTTTATACGGATATCATAATTTAGTAATGAGTTATGCGCGTTTAAGTGATTTTCGGAAGGGGACCTTGTATGGGAGCTATGACCAATTATGGACCGCTCCGAAAAAACTGTCATAGTAATATTTTTGTACATAAGAGCAATACTTGTATGAAATTTTATATGGATATCTTCTTTTACGAATGAGTTATGTGGTCTTAAGTGATTTTCAGGAGGGGGCCTAGGAGCTATGACCAATTATGGACCGATCGGAAACAAAATTTCAAATTTTATATGGATATCCTAATTTAATAATGAATTATGTGCGTTTAAGTGATTTTCTGGAAGGGACCTTGTATGGGAGCTATGTCCAATTATGGACCTATGCAGAAAATTTTTTCTCTGAATGAATTCCATTGGCAAAAGATTTTAATTTGTAAAATTTTGTAAAGATATCAACATTTTGACGGAAGTTATTAACAACAAAACAAATTTTCCGGGAATATGTACTTTTGTATGGGAGGTATATGAAATAGTGGACGGATTCTGGCAGTTTTCAGCAGGAATCAAGCTCTTGTATAGAAACGAATGTATGATGATTTTCATGAAATTATCTTGTATAGTTATCGAGAAAATTGCATCAGAATTGGTAAAAAATGCTTATTTTTTCCGGAGTTGTTTTAAATTTTGATTCATACCTTTTCCCGATGTTAACCGATTTTGCTCATTTTCAATACCAAACTGCCTAGGGCAATAGTGAATCTTTTGGCTGAATTTCATTAATTTATTTGGTATCGTTTTTACGTGAGTGTGTTTTACACAGACAGACAGACGGACGGACGGAAAGGCGGACATAGCTAAATCGACTCAGAATTTGATAAGGACCCAGAATATATAAATACTTTGTTGGATCTCAGATGAATATTTCTTGGTGTTACACACGGAATGACAAGTTATATATACCCTGTATAGTGGTGGAGGGTATAACAAGTAAGAAAGTATAGTCGGGCTGGCCGAATATATGATACCCTACACCATTTATGAATACTAGACGTGATTTATTTTTCATAATAAAGCATTTATCCTGAATATTACCTTGATTAATAGGCTTTATATGGGGAATAGGAGCGAATGTGGACCGATCCAGATAAGATGGGCAGTGTTAATAAATTATATTCATGTCACTTTCTGAAGGGGGCTTTGTATGGGGCTAGGGTCAAATGAAGTCCGATCATTTCGAAATTCGGCAAGGTCATCAAGGTTTGTATAAAACTTATCTGTGCGAACTTTCATCGAGATACATTTATATTGTACATAATTATGAGCTCAAAAGCCCTTTTCGGGGGGTTCAGTTGTATGGGGGCAAGGTGAAATAATGGACCGATTTTAATCATTTTTAATAGGTCAAAAAAACAAGTATTCCAAATTTCATCATTTTATCTTGAAAATTGCGACTTGTACTTTGATAACAACGTTTACATGGTCACACGGCACAGTGGGGCAGAATGGAAATTTTTTGGAAATAAATCTGGCATTTCTAAACGGCTGATCCGATCGGGATAAAATTAGGCGTGAGCGAAGCCAAGGAGTTTTCGAGTTTAAGTTTTGAAGATGAACCCTGCAGATGCCCCAGGGACGGCGCTGTGGCGGCTCAAAGTAGGGTACCTACGACATGTAAAATTTTTAAACTCGTGCCATTTTTTTGTTTTTCACCCAAATACAAAGATTTTTATATTTTGTGAAAGCGCTCGATGAGATCTTGAAAAAACATGCTTGGACATACTACTTATCTCTTATAATATCCGAGTTATAGGCATTTAAAAATTTAGTGATACAAAATTTACCATACCTTGATCCGCCTTTTTTTGAATACCGGGCGTAATTTTGGACCAAATGGACTCAATTTTTTCTTGTTAGTTAGACAACAAAATTTCCAATAATATACAAAAAATTTCAGATCAATATCGTTTACAGATCCAAAAATATACGTTTTTTAATTTAAAAATTCAAAAAATTTTAGATTTTTGGCGTTTTTTTTGCCAAAAATGTGTCTTAACTCTTTTATTAATAAAATAAAATTTGTATTAAGAACATATAACAATTTTATAGTTTTCTAAAAGGTATCTTTACGCAGAACGCTTTGGCGTAAAAAACTTGTCTTATTTTTTGAAAATGTTGCCACTGCGTCCTTCCGAATATGACCTATCTTTTATCAAAACTTCAACTTTGGGCGACATGTTCTAAAATCCCAAAGCTGGGATCAGAAAACTGAAAGCAGTTTTGGAAACCTCAATATGTTTTCTATTTACTCCAAAAGTATTTTCCCAGCCCTGAAAGAAATGTGGACCCTATGGGCAAAAAAGTAAAAAATCCCATTTTTGGGATTTTCATTCCTATTTTTGGGAATTGCGGGATGCCCTTTGACCTTTTCAATTTTTTTTTGCATATTCTTATTTGAAATGACAAATTTAACAAGCGTTGAAAATTTCATTGAGTTTTGTTCATAAATAAAGATTTTGTCATATATTACATATTTGTTTAATTTCTAAAACTATGATTTATATCAAAATTTTAATAGGATCGCAGATAGCTACAACAATTTAGTCCATATTTATTCCTTAATATCATTTTTTAGTTAGATATGGAAATTCTCGACCCTTTACAAAAAATTTCAAGCCAATATCTCAATTACATTCAAAAATATGTTCATTTAAACCTGTGTCCTTTAATTTCATCTTTTTCATATTTTAGTATTAAGTATGACAGCACATATTTAAATCTTATATTTACCTATTTTCTATTTGTTTGCTTATCCTTATAATTGAAAGGTCCTATTATGCTTGAATTTTCAAAAATTTATAACCATTTTTTACCTAAATTTTTTCGACAGATCATTTCGTTCTGTTTCGTTTATGATCATGTAGGTAAAAATATACAGGTAATGATAATTTCGATTCATTCACTAATAAGAAATATCAATGACTGAATTACAGGTTATAGTAATATAGTCCTAAATGTTAATAGGTAGACAATTCGTAATTTTTTACTTTGGAATAGCTGTATCGGAAATGACAAGAATTGGTATATAAGTAAACTTCTCAGATTTTAAGTACCATATTTAATAAATCTACAATGAAGATTACATTAAAGTACGAAGAGTTGTGTTCCGTTTTATGGAGTATATCTTCAAAAGGGCCAGAAAGAATTGAAGACATTTCAAATTATATAAAAACTACATATAGTAGAAAAGTAGACAAAACAGGCATATCAAAAATTGAAAACTTTTTAAAACTTTTTGATGTAAAAAGTAAGTCTGTGGATGGAAATCAAAAGAAATTTCGATTAAAATTTTGTAGTTGAATGGAAACTACTACGGAAATCTCAACTTACAACACATCAACAGGAGCGCCTTGCAAGTCATACGAAGACTTATGTTCAAGGTAAAAAAAAAGAGGGTCACACAAAAACTTTTTTCAATCTCAAATGAGGAAATTGCTGATACATTTAACGAAATGCTGAAAAAGGAAAACCAACATATGGATGTCGTACATATTGCAACTATTCTTCCTAATGCATCACCAAAACGACTTAAGCGAATTGTGGAAAGTATACCAACTCCAACATCATAATCAAATTTTACTGAAGAGGAAGCAATAGCGCTTATGTTGGAACTGGGTCTCAGTCGAAATAAGTACCAAATATTAAGGAAAGCTCTGCATGAAAAAGGACACAATATATTACCATCATACAAGGCGATCCAGGAAAAAAAAAACAAACTATCCTACTAAATCAACAAAAAATAATGAAGAATTGAAAGAACTGAGAGCTGCGGAAAAAAGCATATTCCAAGAAGAATTTAAAGTTCAGATGGGATTAAACATCGACAAACCACTTTCAAGTTGCGGTAGTACAAATGACGGTAATACGTCGAGAAGGTTTTTTCGTGATTTTGAAATTACTTCAAAAACAACTGGAATCGACAAGGAGTTGCTTCGAAGAGTTAAAACTATTTTAATGGCACTGAATAGTAAACATAAAATTAATGAAAATCGATTTGGGGAATACACATCTGAAATTTCTAAATTACTTGTATCTCTGTATCCATGGAGGGAACTAACACCAACAGTACACAAAGTATTGTGTCATGGTCAAATAATAATTGAATCGAATATTCTTCCACTTGGAGAGTTAACAGAAGAAGCCCAGGAAGCGAGGAATCGAGATTTTAAGCATGTTCAACTATTCAGCTCAAGAAAATGCTCCAGGCAATCACAGAATGAAGATATTTTTAATAGTTTACTTCTATCTTCTGATCCTGTTCTTTCAACTATGCGAAAAAGATGGATTTGTTATGAAACTCTATCATCTCAAAACAAGGAAGATTTAAAGGACTTATATTACCTTCTGGATATGTATACCGATATGACAGATTATTTTATAGAAAATAAGTAGTGTTAGGAATTAACTACATAAGTAGGTTGTAAGAATTAATTGTATTATGTTTAAGATAAACAGTTCAAATAAAAAAGCTATTATACTAACTGATGATATTGTATTAAATTGTGTTTTATATTTCGGTGGGCGGGAAAGGTAATTTGTGTGGGGTGATTTAGGTGTTGTTGTGCGTGGCTCATAATAAAATTATAATTTTTTTGTTTTATATACAATATTATAATAAAATAATTAACTAAATAATTTTTAAAAATTGTCCAAATATTTTATTCAACACCAAATGTATGTTCTGTCATACTTAATACTAAAATATGAAAAAGATGAAATTAAAGGACACAGGTTTAAATGAACATATTTTTGAACGTAATTGAGATATTGGCTTGAAATTTTTTGTAAAGGGTCGAGAATTTCCATATCTAACTAAAAAATGATATTAAGGGATAAATATGGACTAAATTGTTGTAGCTATATGCGATCCTATTAAAATTTTGATATAAATCATAGTTTTAGAAATTAAACAAATATGTAATATATGACAAAATCTTTATTTATTAACAAAACTCAATGAAATTTTCAACGCTTGTTAAATTTGTCATTTCAAATAAGAATATGCAAAAAAAAAATTGAAAAGGTCAAAGGGCATCCCGCAATTCCCAAAAATAGGAATGAAAATCCCAAAAATGGGATTTTTTACTTTTTTGCCCATAGGGTCCACATTTCTTTCAGGGCTGGGAAAATACTTTTGGAGTAAATAGAAAACATATTGAGGTTTCCAAAACTGCTTTCAGTTTTCTGATCCCAGCTTTGGGATTTTAGAACATGTCGCCCAAAGTTGAAGTTTTGATAAAAAATAGGTCATATTCGGAAGGACGCAGTGGCAACATTTTCAAAAAATAGGACAAGTTTTTTACGCCAAAGCGTTCTGCGTAAAGATACCTTTTAGAAAACTATAAAATTGTTATATGTTCTTAATAAAAATTTTATTTTATTAATAAAAGAGTTAAAATGGCAAAAATCTAAAATTTTTTGAATTTTTAAATTAAAAAACGTATATTTTTGGATCTGTAAACAATATTGATCTGAAATTTTTTGTATATTATTGGAAATTTTGTTGTCTAACTAACAAGAAAAAATTGAGTCCATTTGGTCCAAAATTACGCCCGGTATTCAAAAAAAGGCGGACCAAGGTATGGTAAATTTTGTATCACTAAATTTTTATATGCCTATAACTCGGATATTATAAGAGATAAGTAGTATGTCCAAGCATGTTTTTTCAAGATCTCGTCGAGCGCTTTCACAAAATATAAAAATCTTTGTATTTGGGTGAAAAACAAAAAAATGGCACGAGTTTAAAAATTTTACATGTCGTAGGTACCCTACTTTGAGCCGCCACAGCGCCGTCCCTGGGGCATCTGCAGGGTTCATCTTCAAAACTTAAACTCGAATACTCCTTGGCTACGCTCACACCAAATTTTATCCCGATCGGATCAGCCGTTTAGAAAAGCCAGATTTATTTCCAAAAAATTTCCATTCTGCCCCACTGTGCACGGTCGGACGGACTTACATCGTTAAATCGACTCAGAAAGTGATTCTCAGTCGATCGGTATACTTAAAGGTGGGTATAGTACTAATATTTTAATGCGTTATAAACATCAGCACAAACGCATAATACCCTTCCCACTATAGTGGTGTAGGGTATAACTATAGTCGGGCGAGGCGAGGCGAACCATATAATACCCTACACCAAATACTATTAGTAAATGTGATTTACTTTCAATAAAATCATTTATGTTGAATTTCACCTTGGTTTTAACATATTTAATAAATTTATTGACGATAAACTAACTAAATGAATCCATAAAACTTGGTGGATGGATTTATATGAGAGATAAGGTTAAATGAGGCTCAAATATTTTGAAATACAGCAAGGTCATCAAGGCTTGTATAAAATACTTTTTGACGAGATACAAGTATATTTAATATAATTATGAGCTAAAATGTCATTTACCGTTACCGTCAATGGACCCAGAGAAGAATATGTGGCAAATTTTATGAAATAAATGAAGGGTGATTCTGTACCGACTGGTATAGTTTAAGTTGGGTGTAGGCCAAATATATTTGAGTGTTATAAATATCAGCACAAACGAATTATACCCTCCACACTATAGTGGTGTAGGGTATAACTGATCCAAATAATATCCGGAATTCGGGATTGAAAAATCTGCGGAATTCCCGGAAATTCCACTACTAGCAAGTGAACAACGTGTTCAAAATATTTAAATGCATATATTTTGGGCTTAACAACCAAAGAATGGGAAGGGAATTAGAATGCTGACAATGGGGTTCAGTACAATTCACAGGACATTTGTATAAATTACGTAAATTAATAAAGTGGTAATGATAAGAGGGAGAAGCCCTTGTCCTATGCACTTCTTTCTGTCTTTTTCTTTATTCACCTTTTCCTATCACTTTTTGGTGTGGGTAAGTATGAAATACTTGAATGTGTAATAAATAATTCGAATGTATTATTGTATGTTTATACCCTACATCACTTTAGTGGAGAGGGTATATTGGGTTTGTGCTGATGTTTGTAACATACAAAAATATTCATCCTATACCCACCTTAAAGTATACCAATCAGCTTAGAATTTTCTGAGTCGATTAAGATATGTCCGTCTGTCCGTCCGTCTGGCTGGCTGGCTGTCCATGTAAACCTTGTGCGCAAGGTACAGGTCGCAATTTCAAGATAATTGGATGAAATTTGGTACACACTCCTTTTTCGCAAGGACGAAGCCTATTGAAAATGGTTAAAATCGGTCCATTATTTCACATAGCCCCCATACAACAGAACCCCCGAAAAGGGCTTCTGAGCTCATAATTATGTTTAATATACCTGTATATTGATAAAATCGGCACAACTAAGTTTTATACAAGCCTTGATGACCTTGCCAAATTTCATAGAGATCGGGCCTCATTTGACCCTAGCTCCCATACAAAGTCCCCTTCAGAAAATTACTTGAATGTCCAAAATTAACTTATAAACACAAATATTCGCTATGAAATTAAGCACAATTAAATATTATGTAAATATAAATATATTCACAAAATTTTATCAGGCTTGGTCCATATTTGCCCCTAGCCCCCATATAAAGCCTCTTTCAGAAAATTATTTTTTCATCAATAAATTGCTTAAATGTATCGGAATAAGGTAATAGAAGGTAAATGCTTTATTATGGAAAATAAATCACATTTAATATTCATAACTGGTGTAGGGTATCATATGGTCGGCCACGCCCGACTATTCTTTCTTACTTGTTATACCCTCCACCACCATCAGTGGTGATAGAGGGTATATATAACTTTGTCATTCCGTGTGTAACACCAAGAAATATTCATCTGAGACCCAACAAAGTATACATATTCTTGGACCTTATGAAATTCTGAGTCGATTTAGCTATGTCCGTCTGTCCGTCTGTCCGTCCGTCCGTCTGTCTGTCTGTATAAAACATTCTCACGTTAACACGAAGCAACAAAAATTATCGAAATTCACCCAAAATATTTATTATTGTCCTAGGCAGTTTGGTATTGAAAATAGGCAAAATCGGTTCACACCCGGAAATGTTATGATTCAAAATTTGAAACAACCTCGAAAAAATAAGCATTTTTTAAACATTCTGATGTAATTTTCTCGACAACTATGCAAGATAATTCCACGAAAATCACATTCGTTTCTACACAAGAGCTTGACTCCTGCTGAAAATTGCCAGAATCGGTCAACAATTTCATATACCTCCCATACAAAATTACATATTCCCGGAAAATGAATTTTTTGTTAATAACTTCCGTCACAATTTCGAAATCTTTACAAAATTTTACAAATTAAAATCTTATGTGAATAGAATTCATTCAGAGAAAAAATTTTCTGGATCGGTCCATAATTGGACATAGCTCCCATACAAGGTCCCCTCCCGAAAATAACTTAAACGCAAATAATTCATTACTAAATTAAGACATCCATATAAAATTTGGTACAAGTATTGCTCTCACATACAGAAATATTACTTTGACATTTTTGAACCATCGATCCATAATTAGTCATAGCTCCCATACAAGGTCCCCTACCGAAAATCACTTAAACGCGCATAACTCATTACTAAATTAAGATATCCATATAAAATTTGGTATAAGTATTGCTCATACGCAAGAAAATTTTACTGTGAAAGTTTTTTCTGATCGGTCCATAATTGGTCATAGCAAGGTCCCCTCCCGAAAATCACTTAAACGCTCATAACTCACTACTAAATTAAGATATCCATATAAAATTTGGTACTAGTATTACTCATATGCACAGAAATATTACTGTCAAATTTTTCTCCGAGCGGTCCATAATTGGTCATAGCTCCTATACAAGGTCCCCTCCCAAAAATCACTTAAACGCATATAACTCATTACAAAATTAAGATATCCACATAAAATTTGGTACAAGTATTGCTCATATGCACGAAAATATTACTGTGAAATTTTTCTCCGAGCGGTCCATAATTGGTCATAGCTCCCATACAAGGTCCCCTTCCGAAAATCACTTAAACGCATATAACTAATTACTAAATTAAGATATTTATATGAAGTTTAGCACGAGCATTGCTCATATACAGACAAATATTACTGTGAATTTGTTTTCCTATCGGTCCATAATTGATCATAGCTCCCAAGGTGCCTTTCAGAAAAACACTTAAAGGCACATAACTCATTATCAAATAGTGATACCCATAAAACATTTGGCATAAATACTACTTTTGTACACAGAAATGTTATTTGAGCATTTTTTCATGATCGGTCCAACTTTGGTCATAGCTCCCATACAAGGATCACTTAAACGCACATAACTCATTACAAAATATTGATATCCATACATTTAGCAAAAATATTGCTCTTATATACATAAATTAAACTATAAAATTGTTTTACGATCGGTCCATATTTGGTCATAGCTCTTATACTAGGTCCCCTCCAGAAAATCACTTAAATGCACAATATTCATTACCAAATAATGATATAGATACAGAATTTTTAAATTTTGTCTTTATATACATAATTGGTCATAGCTCCCATACAAGGTCCTTTTACGAAAATCTCTTAAACGCACATTACTCATTACCAAATAAAGCTATTGATAAAAAATTTGGACCAAATATTAATTTTGTATACAAAAATTATATTTCAAGATTTTTTCACGATCGGTTCATAACATAGGTGCGGTCGGTCCCAGAAAATCGTTCGCTTCAGAAAATCACTTAAACACACATTACTTATTACTAAATTACGATATAGATATAAAATTTGACTGAAATATAGCTTTTATGAACAGAAATTTTGCTTAAAAAATTTTTTACGATCGGTCTATAATTGGTCATATCTCCCATACTATGTCCTGCCCCTAAAAGCGCTTTAACCGTATTTAACTAGTTGCATTATCAATTTGTGTAGAACAAAATTATATATATTTATTTGGAAAATCCTTAAATCTTTTACACACATGCATACATGCAAATTACTAAATATCGCTAAGCGCTATAAAAATATAAAGAAAATGGTGTTTGTAATGTTCAATAAATCATGGAATTGTAATAGATTTAAGCTGTTTAAATCTTTGTATTTTTTCTATTCAAGACATGAGAAAACTTATTTCTACAAATATTTGATCAATTAGAAAAGTATTAATATATGTATAAGTAGCTGGTGGAGGGTACTTAAGATTCGGCTCAGCCGAATATAGCACTCTGACTTGTTTTAGTTGTATATTTATATGCATATGGCGTAGTAGCAATTGTTTTGATTCTTCAAAGAAAGAAAAACGTATTGTTTAGTGGCAATTCAATGGTCGACAAGTACAAAAGCTATAGGTTTCAAAAGAATTTGAGATTTTTGGTTGTGTTCTCCATTTAAATTTGTATTTATATTATGCACTTGTATGTATCTATGTGAGTAAACAAGTCTGTATTAGTGGGTATTCTTTTATTATGAATTTTGTTTTCATTACTTTTGTGTTTACTTTGGTAAGCTAACAAAACAAATACAAACACGTATGGTTAAATGGATCACGAAACGAAGAATAGAAGAAAGAAATGTACAAAAAGCCAAGAACAAAGCCCATTCAGCCAGTCACTCAGAGAAAGAAACTACATAAAAGGAACAAACAAATCCTTTAAAATATAAAATACGATTTTAACATTAACAACTCAACACAACAAAACCAACAACAACAAGGAACAAACGTAGCATAATAGAAAGTTGTTGCCACAAAGCTGGTATTGAAATTCAATTGAAATGAAAAGATGTTGTAAAAATGTATTCTATTCTAAAACTGACTAAAATATTGAAATAGTAAATACGTATCCGTATTATGCACCAGCACAACGCACATTGGTTTAAAATCAATTTTTCTTGGCCAAAATTATTTTTTTAATGAAAATAATAATTTTATGGTGAATTTTATTTTATTATTAATAAATAATGTTATATATTGTCAATTCGATGAAATTTCATATATAGGGCACCTTTAATATATGTAAAATTGAAAACCTCTCCAAATTTTCGTTTTTATTCCGATTAAACAATTTTTTGAATATATAAAATGTACTATTAGAGGCCTACAAAAAATGTTGTTATAGCGCTTATTTAACTCTTGTGGTTTTCGAGATATTTGCTTTTCAAAATCTTAATTTATTTTTTCACTTATATATTGCGATTTTTTTTTTTAATTTAGGCTGTCAACCTTTTCCGATTTTTGTGAAATATCATTTTTTAAATAAACTAAACATTTATGAATCTTCAAAAAAGTAATTGCTAAAAATCGTTACTTGTTCAAAGGTTATATGCGTTCAAAATAAAAAAAAAATTATATGTATGTATATAGCCAAATTTTTGTGAGACAGTTACGTCTTTTTTATACCCTCCACCACCATCAGCAGTGATAGATGGTATATATAAGTTTGCCATTCCGTGTGTAACACCTATTCTGGGTCCTTATGAAATTCTGAGTCGATTTAGCTATGTCCGTCTGTTCTTCTGCCTGTATGGTTAAAACACGCTCACGATACAACTAAGTAAATGAAATCAACCAAATTCACTGGGAATATTCATTGTTTTCCTAAGCAGTTTGGTATTGAAAATCAGGAAAATCGGTTCACAACGTAAAAAATTATGAGTAAATATTTCAGACTACTTCGAAAAAATTAATTTTTTTTTCCTAAATCTTGAGTAGTTTTCTCAGAAACTACCGAAGATAATTCGACAAATTTTGTCACAGATTATTTTTTCCATCTATAGATTAATTATGTTTTAAATTGTAACAATCAATCCAAAATTTCCCATAACCCCCATACAAAGTACATATTCCCGGTAATTAATTTATCGTTAATAACTTCCTCATGTATATCGGTATCAACACAAAATTTTGTACATATTGACATAATATGAGCAGGAATTATACTACCGACTTAGATCTGTAGCGGTCCACAATTGGTCATAGCTCCCATATAAGGTCCACTTTCGTAAATCCCTTAATTGAACATATTTTATTGATAAATAAAGCTTATCGGAATAAAATTCGACATGAATATGTTTTATGTATACATAAATCACTCTACGGAATTTTCTTCCGGATCGGTCCATAATTGGTCATAGCTCCCATATAAGGTTCACATCCGAAAATTACTTAAACGAGCTTAATTCATAGATAAATAAAGCTATCTGGATAAAATTCGACATGAATGTGTTTTGTGCATATATGAATTACTCTACGAACTTTGTTCCGGATCGGTCCATAATCGGTCATAGCTCCCATATAAGGTCAACATCCTAAAATTACTTAAATGCGCATAATTCATTGATTAATGAAGCTATTAGAGTAGAACTCGAAGTGAATATGTTTTGTATATAAATATAAATCATTCAGTGAAATTTTTTCCGGGTCAATACACAATTGGTATTTTATATTTATACCCTTCACCACCATCAGTGGCGATAGAGGGTATATATAAGTTTGTCATTCCGTGTGTAACACCATGAAATATTCATCTGAGACCCAACAAGGTATATATATTCTGGGTCCTTTTGACATTCTGAGTCGATTTAGCTGTGTCCGTCTGTCTGTCAGTCCGTTTGTCTGTCTGTCTGTCCGTCTGTCTGCCTCAAAAACTCTCATGTTAAAACTAAGCAAAACAAATCAGCTAAATTCACTGAAAAAATTCACTATTGTCCTAAACAGTTTGGTATTGAAAATCAGCCGAATCGGTCCACAACGTAAAAAGTTATGAGTAAAAATTTCAGACTACCTCGAAAAAAAATTAAGTTTTTTTCCTAATTCTTGGGTAGCTTTCTCAGAATCTACTAAAAATAATGGAATTAATTTTGTCACAAGTTATTTTCTTTACGCAGGGATCAAAAATGTTCAAACTCAAAACAAAAAAAAAAAAATTCTCATAGCCCCCATACAAAGGAACATATTCTCGGAAATAGATTTATCGTTAATTACTTCGGAAGAATATCGGTATCACCACGAAACTTTGCACATATGTATATAATAAGAACAGAAATCATATTACTAACGTAGATCTGTATAGGTCGTTTATTGGTCACAGCTCCCATATATGGTCCACTTTCGAAAAATACTTAAATACAAATAACTAATTAAGAAATAAAGATATTGGAATGATATTCAACATAAATTTGTTTTGTGTATACATATATCACTTTGCAAAATATTTTTCGGATTGGTCCATAATTGGGCATAGCTCCCATATAAGGCCCATTAAAGTAGATATAAAACACCCTGCGAATTTTTTTCCAGCTCGACCCATAACAATTGGTCACAGCTCCCACGTAAGGTCAACTTCAGAAAATTACTTAAATGCACATAACTACTTTAGAAATAAAGATATTGAAATAATATTCAACATAAATATGTATTGTGTATACATATGTATATCATTCTGCAAAATGTATTTTGGATCGGTCCATAATTTGGAATAGATCCCATAAAGGCCCATTTCCGATAACCACGTAAACGCACATATTTCATAACTGAATGAAGATATCGGTATAATATTAGTCATGAATGTGTTTATAGTAGATATGAAACGCACTGCGAAATGTTTTCCGGATCGGTCAGTAATTAGTCACAGATCCCAAATAAGGACCACTTCCGAAAATCGCTTAAATGCAAATATCCAATTAAGAAATAAAGAAATTATAGTCGGCCGAGGCCGACCATATAATACCCTACACCTCTTACAACAATAAAATGTGATTTAGTTTTCATAATAGAGCATTTAGTTGAATTTTACCTTGCCTCAGATATACTTAAGCCGTTTATTGTTGAATAATATTGTAAAGGGGCTATGGTTAAATGAGATGAGTGAACTTAATAGCCCAATTCGACGGGTTCAGTTGTAGGGGGCTAGGTGAAATAAGGAACCAATGTTAATCATTTTCAATAGGCTTCGTCTCCGGTACCATAGAAGATGATGTGCCAAATTTCATTGAATTATCTTTAAAATTAAGACCTGTAGTTTGATTAAAATTTTGCAAGCCCTATTCAGGGGTTCAGTTGTATGGGGGCTAGGTGGAATAATGGACCGATCTTAACCATTTTCAATAGGTTTCGTCCCTGGGATAGAAGATCATGTGTTAAATTTCATTGAATTATCTTCAAAATTGCAACCTGTAGTTTGATTGCAAGGTTTACATGGACGGACGGACATAGCTAAATGATTCTAAGCCGATTGTTATACTTTAAGGTGGTTATAGGACCAATATTATTGTGTGTTACAAACATCAGCACAAACCCAATATACCCTCTCCACTAAAGTGGTGTAGGGTATAAAAATTAGGATCAATGAATAATTGGTCTTAGTTCTCATATAAGGCCCATTTCCATAAGTCACTTTTTGCAATATACATATTCAATTCAATTATAAATATATACGGATAAAATCCGACCCAGTGTGTTTTTTATCGATAAATCATTCTACGAAATTTTGTTCGGATTGGCCATATCTCCATAATATATATATATACCTTATATATGATTTCTAAATCATAGCACCCTCATCATGGAAGCACAATTTAAACTTTTACAATTTATTAAATACGTATCTAGTAATATTTATAAGGGTTTTCATAAAAAGTAGCTCACAAGTGGAGGGTATTTAAGATTCGGCATAGCCGAATATAGTACTCTGACTTGTTATACCCTACACCATTTTAATGGGGAGGGTATATTGGGCTTGTGCTGATGTTTGTAACGCACAATTATATTGGTCCTATACCCACCTTAAAGTATGCCAATCGGCTTAGCATCATTTTCTAAGTCGATTTAGCTATGTCCGTCCGCCTGTCCGTCCGTCCATGTAAACCTTGTAATAAAACTACTGGTCGCAATTTTGAAGATAATTCAATGAAATTTTGCAGATGATCTTCTATGGTACCGGAGACGAATCGTATTGAAAATGGTCAACACCGGTCCATTATTTCACCTAGCCCCACACAACTGAACCCGACGAATAGGGATCTTAAGTTCATAATTATGTTTAATATACTCGTATCTCAACAAAAAGCTGCAAAACCAAGTTCTATACTAGCCTTGATGACTCTCATGAATTTTATAATTATAGGGTCTCATTTGACCCTTAAATGACTTAAATGTCCACACTTTTTTCAACAATAAATGGCTTAAGTATAATTCAAGGCAAGGTACAATTCAACTTAAATGCTTTATTATGAAAACTTAATCACATTTTATTTTTGTAACAGGTGTAGGGTATTATATGGTCGGCCTCGCCCGACTATAATTTCTTACCTGTTATACCCTCCACCACCATCAGTGGTGATAAGGGGTATATATAAGTTTGACATTCCGTTTGTAACACCGAGAAATATTCATATGAGACCCAACAAAGTACATATATATATTCTTGGTCCTTATGAAATTCTGAGTAGAATTAGGTATGTCGGTCTGTCCGTCTGTCTGCCTGTCTGTATAAAACACGCTCACGTTAAAACGAAGCAACGGAACTTTATGAAGATCGGTTAAATAGGTTAAGAGTTATGAGTAAAAATTTGAGACAACCTCAAAAAAAAATTGTGCTTTTCATACCCTCCAACACCATCAGTGGTGATAGCGGGTATATATAAGTTTGTCATTCCGTGTGTAACACCAAGAAATATTCTTCTGAGACCCAACAAAGTATATATATTCTTGGTCCTTATGAGTCGATTTAGCTATGTCCGTCAGCCGTCCGTCTGTCTGTCTGTGTAAAACACGCTCACGTTAAAACGAAGCAATGGAAATTAACGGAATTCAGCAAAAATATTTATTATTCATCGATACAGTTTGGTATTGAAAATGAGCAAAATCGGTTCACATCGGGAAAAGTTATGAATCAAAATTTAAAACAACTCCGAAAAAAATAAGCATTTTTTATACATCCTGATGTAATTTTCTCGAAAACTATGCAAGATAATTCCATGAAAGTCATCATACATTCGCTTCTATACAAGATCTTCATTTCTACTTAAAATTGCCAGAATCGGTCCTTAATTTCATAAACCTCCCATACAAAAGTACATATTCCCGGAAAATGAGTTTTTTGTTAATAACTTCCGTCAGAATGCTGATATCTTCACAAAATTTTACAACTTAAAATCTTATATCAATAGAATTCATTGAGAGAAAAAATTTTCTGGATGCGTCCATAATTGGACATAGCTCTCATACAAGGTCTCCTCCCGAAAATCACTTAAAAGCGCATAACTCATTACTAAATTAAGATATCCATATAAAATTTGGAATAAGTACTTCTCATATGCACAGAAATATTACGGTGAAAGCTTTTTCCGATCGGTCCATAATTGGTCATAGCTCCCATACAAGGACCATTCCTGAAAATCACTTAAACGCGCATAACTCATTACTAAATTAAGATATTCATATAAAATAAGGAATAAGTATTGCTCATATGCTCAGCAATATTACTGTGATTTTTTTTCCGATCGGTCCATCCTTGGTCATAGCTCCCATGCAAGGTTCCCTCCCGAAAATCACTTGAACGCACATAACTCATTACAAAATATTGATATCCATACATTTAGCGCAAATATTGCTGTTATATACATAAATTAAACTATAAAATTGTTTTGCGATCGGTCCACATTTGGTCATAGCTCTCATACTAGGTCCCATCAAGAAAATCACATAAATGCACAATATTCATTACTAAACAATGATATACCCAGCAAAATATTTGCTTACAAATTCACTAGAAAAATCACCAGAATTCATCGAGTAAAGTGCTTACAATTCTACTAGAAAAAGTACTTATTTTTGTTTGAGATATTCCAAAAGTAAGTCAATATTATTTGGTTGGAAATAAGTTGTTTTTTTAGTAGAGTTATTTATAGAAATTTTATGAAAAAACAAGTAAGCAATTATAGTCGGGCGAGGCCGACCATATAATACCCTACACCTTTGACAAAAATATAATGTGATTTAGTTGCCATAATAAAGCAATTAAGTTGAATTGTACCTTGCCTTAGATATACATACTTAAGCCGTTTATTGTTGAATAAAATTGTGGACATTTAAGTGAAATTTTGATGGGGTCTTTTCATAGGGGCTAGGGTCATATGAGAACCTATTATTATGGAATTCGTGCGGGTCATCAAGTCTTGTATACAACTTGGTTTTTGCAGCTTTTTGTCGAGAAATGAGTATATTAAACATAATTATGAACTTAAAAGCCCTATTCGGCGGGTTCAGTTGTATGGGGGCTAGGTGAAATAATGGACCGATCTTAACCATTTTCAATAGGCTTCGTCTACGATACCATAAAAGATCATGTGCCAAATTTCAATGAATTATCTCCAAAATTGCTACCTGTAGTTTGATTACAAGGTTTAAAAGCCCTATTCGGGGGTTCAGTTGTATGAGGGCTAGGTGAAATTATGGACCGATGTTAACCATTTTCAATAGGCTTCGTCTGCGATACCATAAAAGATCATGTGCCAAATTTCATTGAATTATCTCCAAAATTGCGACCTGTAGTTTGATTACAAGGATTACAAGCCCTATTGGGGGGTTCAGTTGTATGGGGGCTAGGTGAAATAATGGACCGATTTTAACCATTTTCACCCCACTAAAGTGGTGTAGGGTATAATAAAAATAAAAAGTCGACACAGACTGGGGTTGAACTCAATACCTTCCGTCTGCAAGTTGGATGCTCCACTCACTACACCACTGCTTAGCTGTTTTATTCTGCGTCAAATAATAGTTTTCACACACAAATACTATTTTATTTTCTGTTTGTCTAAAAATATATATTTGATATCGTGTGCACAAAAAAAAAGGAAAAAAAAGAAAAAGTAACTGTTTTATGTTTGTTTGTTTCTTTATTTTGATTTTTTTTAGACTTTACATACAAAGGAAGTCATTAAAAAAGTACTTAATGGTAATCATTGTAAGCAAAGATTTTGCTGGGATAGATACAGAATTTTGAAATTTTGTCTTTATATACATAATTGGTCATAGCTGCCATACAAAGTCCTTTTACGAAAATCTCTTAAACGCCCCACAGTGGTATAGGAAAACAAGTAAGAAATTATAGTCGGGCGAGGCCGACCATAAAATACCCCACACCTGTTACAAAAATAAAATGTGATTTAGTTTTCATAATAAAGCATTTAAGTTGACTTGTGTCAGATACATATACTTAAATTAATTGTTGAATAAAATTGTGGACATTTAAGTCAAATTTTGAAGGGGGATTTGTATAGGGGCTATGGTCAAATGAGACCCTATAATTATAAAATTCATGCGAGTCATCACGGCTAGTATAGAACTTGGTTTTGCAGCTTTTTGTCGAGACACGAGTATATTAAACATAATTATAAACTTAAAATCCCTATTCGTCGTTTTCAGTTGTATGCGGTCTAGGTGAAATAATGGACCGATGTTAACCATTTTCAATAAGCTTTGTCTCCGGTACCATAGAAGATCATGTGCCAAATTTCATTGAATTATCTTCAAAATTGCGACCTGTAGTTTGATTACAAGGTTTACAAGCCCTATTCGGGGGTTCAGTTGTATGGGGGCTAGATGAGAAAATGGACCGATGTTAACCATTTTCAATAGGCTTCGTCTCTGGGACAATAGAAGATCATGTGCCAAATTTCATTGAATTATCTTCAAAATTGAGACATGTAGTTTGATTACAAGGTTTACAAGCCCTATTCGGGGGCTCAGTTGTATGGGGGCTAGGTGAAATAATGCACCAATATTAACCATTTTCAATAGGCTTCGTCCCTGGGCCAATAGAAGATCATGTGCCAAATTTCATTGAATTATCTTCAAAATTGCGACCTGTAGTTTGATTACAAGGTTTACATGGACGGACAGACGGACGGACATAGCTAAATCGACTCAGAAAATGATTCTAAGCCGATTGGTATACTTTAAGGTGGGTATAGGACCAATATTATTGTGCGTTACAAACATCAGCACAAATCCAATATACCCTCCCCACTAAAGTGGTGTAGGGTATAAAAAAAGAGGGAAATAATTCGGTAACTTCTAAACGGTTAATCCGATTTTAATGAAATTTGGTATGCACAAAGAGGAGGTCGAGTTTAGGTTTTGAATTTGAACCTTATAGGCCAACCAGGGGCCCGGCGGGGGGTCCTCAAATTAGGACACCTCGGCTATGTTAAATTTTTAAAACGATCCTATTTCTTCATTTGAGTTCCGATTTAAAAAAAAATTCGTATATAGAGCAGTAAATTATCTCTTATAGTTTAGGAGATATTCGCATTTGAAAATTAAAATTTTAAAATTTTTACCGTCCTTACTTTAGTTTTTTGATAATAGCGGGTCCAAATATTCCCGATTTTCGCAGTGAAAGAATTATGTAAAAATCATGACTGAGTCCAAAGTTATAGGCATTTTAATTTAAAAAATTAAAAAAAGGCGATTTTTTGCCATTTTTTTGGGAAAAAAGTATCTTTTTCTTTTTAAGTTATCTAAAAAGTTTCTAAGAAGATGTATATAGAATTTATACTTTTTGGAAAGCTGACTTTACATAAAATACGATAAATGAAACAAAACCTAAAAATTTTTGATACCGAGGGGACCAGGTCCATCCAAAAAAACCCTATTTTTATGGAAAATTCAATTTTGAGCAAAAATTCTCAAATCGCATAGTCGATATCAAATTATAGTGACCTGTTTTATATGACCCAATATGTTCTTAAACATTTTGTAACGGGTTTCGATAACCCCGCCCCTGGTATGGATATAATAGGCAAAAAACCAAAAAATCCCATTTTTGGGATTTTTTAAAACTTTTTTGGGAATTTCGGGATTTCTAATAAGAAAATTCGAAATTTTTTTAATTTTGGATTTTGAGTAAAAAAATCTACCTAACTGTAAAATTTCATCAAAAAATATTCATAAATAAAATTTTTATTGCAATTTGAAAAATTTGTATCTTCGCAAAAACTGAATAAAAAACATTTTTAAATTTTTTTTTTTAAAAAGTATTCCGCGAATTTTTTAATTTTCAAAAATTATATACAGTTTTGAAAAATAGACAAAATTACCTTTCCATTGATATATAACATGCCTACCTAATGTTTTTTAAGTGACAAATTAATTAGGGAAAACTCAACATCTTTTAGAGAATTTACCTAGTACTATTATTTTCATCCATACATTTGTTACATTGAAAATAATTCATGCTCAACTTTACGAAAAAAAAATTCGTAACTTCTATTTTCGTAATATTTACAAAAATTTTGTGTATCATACGAAATATTATTTAATAAAACCCTTTTCTATTTTTACGAAAGTACAAAAACCTTTCGTAATATTTTTTTCTTAAATTTTAGCGAAATTAAACATAATTATATTTATTATATTATGATTAAATAAAACTACAACATTTTTATAAAATTTATGAAAAAGTATAATATTATTCACGAATTATTTTCATAAAAAAAATTAAAAATTCGTGTGGAGAATAATTTTGAACTAAAATTAGAAAAATTATTTTAAAATGAACAAAAATGTTTGCATAAATTAATATTTCGTAAATTTTACCATATTTATTCAAAATTCCCTTTTTTCAATTTATGTAAATTAATTCTTTCAAGAATATTTTGCATTATACTAAAATATTTCGTACAATTTCGTATATATTACGAAAGAATTTCGTGGTGCGAAACAACGAACGATTCGTTCAATGTACGACATTTTTCGTATATATTAGGCATGGATTTTTTTCAGTGTAGGCATGTTTTACTACCTAAATTTTTATGAATTTTTACAGCCACTTTTTACGATTAATCTTTTATTCGTTATCCCTAAAAAATTAACAAGTATTTATTTTATATAAAAATAGTCTTTATTTTTTTTTTTTTTATAAATTAATATAATTTTGTAAAATAATCGGTATCACAGTAGTCCATATCTAAAAGATAAAGTAAATCTTTAAATTCATGAATATTTTCAAATGCTAACGTTTTGTAGCAAATCCAACGTTTCCTTATAGTAGATAAAACAGGATCAGAAGATAGAATCAGATTATTAAAAATATCTTCATTTTGAGACTGCCTAGAACACTTCGTTGAGCTAAACTGATGAATATGCTTAAAGTCTCTATTCCTCGATTCTTGGGGTTCTTCTGTAAGCTCTCCTAAAGGCAGAATATTATGTTCTATGATGACCTTTCCATGACATAATATCTTGTGAACTGTAGGTGTCATTTCTTTCCAGGGATATAATTCCAAAAGTAATTTAGAAACTTTTGTAGAATACTCTCCAAATTTTGTTGCGTTCACTTTATGCTTGCTATTTATCGCCATTAGAATAATATTGACCTTTTGCAGTAAATCCATATTAATTCCGGTTATTTCGGAAGTAGTTTCAAAATGTTTGAAAAAACGTCTAGCGGTATTACCATCGTTTGTGCTTCCATATCCTGTGAGTGGTTTATCAATATTTAATCCCATTCGCTTTTTAAATTCCTCTTGAATTCTTCTTTTCTCACTGGCTCTCATTTCCATTAACCCCTTATTGTTATTTGCACTTTTGTTCACATTTTTCGGTATGCTTCTGTACTTTAAATCATATGCTAAATGTAGAAAATGTTCCAGAAATCGTATGCGAGCATGTAGGGGGGATATTCCAAATTGTAATGTTTCCTCATTTATTGACCTTTGCTTGGAAATATTCGAAAATTTTGATTTTTTATCACCACATATGTAGCAGTACCAAGTAGATGATGTTCCTGTAATGGCATTTCCAACTTTCCCATCAATCATTGTAAGTTTTAAGTCATAGGACATGTTAAACGAATAATTTTCTATTTCGATTGTTATAGGTTTTTAATTTCTGCTTCAATACGATTTATCAAATCTTGCGTTGTTGTTTTGGATTCATTTATATACTCAAAGATTATTGGCCTACGAAAAGCTTTGGATCCTGGAGTCGAATTCTTCCAAATATCATCGAAACTGGTTGATGGAGAATCGCTGTCAGCATACTTTCGAATTCTTAATGGAACTAGCGATGCCATAAATACACTTTTATACTCGGAAGATGATTCACTTGTGTTGATTTGTTTATATTCCGAGAGTGCTGATAATCCATCACATCCCCACTTACAAATGAGTTGAAGATCACAAGAATTTATTTTTTTTTTAGTTGGTCTGAAGAAAAGTCAGAAGCAATCCTTAAAGCAGTATTTTCGAGTAGAGCGCCGAGTCCAATAACAGCCTTCCGATCAGTTATTTCAATAGGAGATGGAATAATGCTTTTCTTCTTTTCATTTATTTTGTCATATGATGGTAAAACACCCACTCCTTTTTCAGATAGCGCCTTTCTTAACGTTATGTAGTTATCACTTAATCCCAGCTGCAACATAAGCGCAATAGCTTCTTCCTCAGTGAACGTTGTATCAGATGATGGTGTGGGTATACTTGATGTTGAGTTTTCCCTAATTAATTTGTTACTTAAAAACATTAGGTAAGCATGTTATATATCAATGGAAAGGTAATTTTGTCTATTTTTCAAAACTGTATATAATTTTTGAAAATTAAAAAATTCGCGGAATACTTTTTTAAAAAAAAAATTAAAAAATGTTTTTTATTCAGTTTTTGCGAAGATACAAATTTTTCAAATTGCAATAAAAATTTTATTTATGAATATTTTTTGATGAAATTTTACAGTTAGGTAGATTTTTTTACTCAAAATCCAAAATTAAAAAAAAATTTCGAATTTTCTTATTAGAAATCCCGGAATTCCCAAAAAAGTTTTAAAAAATCCCAAAAATGGGATTTTTTGGTTTTTTGCCTATTATATCCATACCAGGGGCGGGGTTATCGAAACCCGTTACAAAATGTTTAAGAACATATTGGGTCATATAAAAAGGTCACTATAATTTGATATCGACTATGCGATTTGAGAATTTTTGCTCAAAATTGAATTTTCCATAAAAAATAGGGTTTTTTTGGATGGACCTGGTCCCCTCGGTATCAAAAATTTTTAGGTTTTGTTTCATTTATCGTATTTTATGTAAAGTCAGCTTTCCAAAAAGTATAAATTCTATATACATCTTCTTAGAAACTTTTTAGATAACTTAAAAAGAAAAAGATACTTTTTCAGTCATGATTTTTACATAATTCTTTCACTGCTTGATATATAAACTTGTTGTTAAGCGAATAAAAGAAAAAATGGCGAAAATCGGGAATATTTGGACCCGCTATTATCAAAAAACTAAAGTAAGGACGGTAAAAATTTTAAAATTTTAATTTTCAAATGCGAATATCTCCTAAACTATAAGAGATAATTTACTGCGACATTTTTTATAGTGCTCGATGAAGAGATTCTATATACAAAATTTTTTTTAAATCGGAACTCAAATGAAGAAATAGGATCGTTTTAAAAATTTAACATAGCCGAGGTGTCCTAATTTGAGGACCCCCCGCCGGGCCCCTGGTTGGCCTATAAGGTCCAAATTCAAAACCTAAACTCGAGAACACCTCCTCTTTGCGCATACCAAATTTCATTAAAATCGAATTAACCGTTTAGAAGTTACCGAATTATTTCCCTCTTTTTTTTTCCTATACCACTGTGCGCCCATTACTCATTACCAAAATTTGGCACAAATATTAGTTTGGTATACAAAAAATCTATTTCAAGATTTTTTCACGATCGGTCCATAACATGGGTGCAGTCGGTCCTATGCAAGGTTCCCTTCAGAAAATCACTTGAACACACATTACTTATTACTAAATTACGATATAGATACAAAATTTGACTGAAATATAGCTTTTATGTACAGAAATTTTGCTTAAACAATTTTTTACGATCGGTCTATAATTAGTCATATCTCCCATACTAGGTCCTGCCCTTAAAAGCACTTTAACCGTATTTAACTAGTTGCATTATCAATTTGTGTAGAACAAAATTATATATATGTATTTTGAAAATCCTTAAATCTTTCACACATACAGACATGCACATTATTAAATATCGTAAAATTATATTTTAGGGCGCTATAAAAATATAAAAGAAAATGTAATGTTCAATAAATTTTGGAATTGTAACATCTTTAAGCTGTTTAAATCTTAATGAGAAAACTTATTTCTACAAATATTTGATCAATTAAAAAAGTATTAATATAAAAGTAGCTTGTGGAGGGTATTTAAGATTCGGCTCGGTCGAATATAGCACTCCAACTTGGTATTTGTATTTTTTACAAAAACTACTGTAGATAAATTGATTAATTTTGTCAGAGATATAACTCTTGGTGCCAGGGTCAACATTGTTGAAATTCGGAAAAATCGGTTCACAATTACATATACCTCCAATACAAATGAACATATTCCCCGAAATTAATTTATTGTTAATAACTTCCGAAATAATGCCGTTATCTTTACGAAATTATACAAATTTAAATTCTATACCAATAGAATTCATATAAAGAAACAATTTTCTGAATCGGCTGTAATTGGTCATAGCTCCCATATAAGGTTACCTTCCGACAAACTTCTAAACGCACATAACTCATTACCAAATAACAATATTCATACAAACTTTGGCACAAATATTGCTTTTATCTACAGAAATCTTACTGTACATTTTTTCACGATCGGTCCACAATTGGTCATATCTCCCATACAAGGTCTCCTTCTCAAAATCACTTAAACGCATATTTCTCATTACCAAATAAAGGTATCCATACAAAATTTAGCACAAACATTGCTTTTATATACAGAAATGATACTGTAAAATGTGTTTACGATCGGTCCGTAATTGGTCGTAGCGCCCATACAAGGTCCGCTTTCGAGAATTATTTAAACGCATATTACTAATTACCAAATAAACCAAATAGTGATATCCATAAAAAATTTGGCACAAATATTTATTGTTGAATTTTGTCATACATACAGTTTGGGAATCCACTGAGTTGAAAATCGAAATCAGTCCACAATTTTTTGTACCACCCATAGGGATTAAAAAATTGATTATTTTTCGCAAAAAATTAAATAAAACTGTCCAAAACGAACAAGATTCGAACATAAAATCTCCCAGTTGCTAGTTTTACGCCATTCCCACAACACTATTAACTAGCTTCGTAATTGTTTGCAACTAATGTTCACATAGAAATTCTCCTTCCTGTTTGTGTAAAAATTGTTGTTAACCCAAGATCAAATGTAATGTGCACATTGAGAAAGTGTAACTGTTAATTTCTTATGCTATTCAGCAACATCAGTGTTGATAAAAGTTATTCAGCAGCAATGTTTTGTACAAACAGAAAATAACATGGCATTTTTATATGAAAAATATTAGTTAACGAAGGACAATATAATGAAGTGGTGTAGTGGATGGAACGGAGAATTAACAAACTGAGCATTGCAGGTTCGATTCCTGGTCGATTTATCTATTTTTGTCATAAATAATTTTTTTTTAATCAAATTAAGTGTCGAAATTCGGTTCAACAATAAAAATTTAAAAGCAAATTTTTTTATTTTTCTTCATAGGATCAACAACGTAGAAAATCTTTTGTACCTACCGTACAAAATTATATAAGTTTTATAACTATAACTATTACCATACATTTTTCTCACACATAGAAATTATTTTATTTCGTACCCGGCGTTGCCCGGTGTTTTAAGTGATTTAATAACATTATACTTTAGTATTCTCCCATCAGAGTAAAAAAAAATCTGCTAATTTTTTCCCTAACTTCTTTATGTTTCAAAAAATGCTGAAAGTCTCCTTATGAAGAAACTCCTTACAATTTCTGTGTGATCTTATGAAGCTATAAAAGAAATTTCATTGAATTTGAACAATATTTATAAAAGGTACCAACACAGTACCAAAAATACTACCCATACCCTCTTTCTCCATTGAATTTTTCAAATGTATGTATTTTGTGTAATATATTTTGTATCATTTCAGAAATCGATGTTGTAGAACATTTATTAAGAAAATCACGTCAGAGAGGAACCTTTCCCTCTTTAATGAGTTTTTGCAAAAACATTTTTTGACCGATTACGATTTATTAATAAAAAAATATATATTTCTTAAATTTCATAAAAGTACAAAAAAATTTTGCAAAGGAACACATAATTAGCCTGTTTTTCCCTATAGGGGTGGACTTTCGAATACACATATCTCTGAAAAACTCATCGTCTAAAATATTTTTACTTTAGAACGATAAAAAATTAGACTTAAAACATAGAAATACTAATTTTTCCTGTTTTTTCGCCTTTTCTCCTATTTCTTAACGGAACTTTACTACATAATAATAATAATAATAATAATAATAATAATAATAATAATAATAATAATAATAATAATAATAATAATAATAATAATAATAATAATTATAATAATAATAACAATAATAATAATAATAATAATAATATTTCAGACACTTTAAAAGCTTAATCAGAAATGTTTTTGCTAACATAATGAAACATAATCTAACTATGTTTCAAATTTAACGAAAACCGTTCCAGTCGCTAAAGTGTAATTAAAACAAGTAAGAAATTATTTTCGGGCGTGACCGACCATATGATACCCTACACCAGTTATGAATATTAAATGTGATTTATTTTTCATAATAAAGCATTTATCTTGTTCCGATACATTTAAGCAATTTATGGATGAAAAACTAATTTTCTGAAATAGCTTTTATATGGGGGATAGGAGCAAATATGGACCAAGGCTGATAATATTTAGTGAATATATTTATATGTACATAATATTTTATTGTGCTGAATTTCATCGCGATATTTGTGTTTATAAGTTAATTGTGGACATTCAAGTAATTGTTTCGATACATTTAAGCAATTTATGGATGAAAAACTAATTTTCTGAAAGGGGCTTTATATGGGAGCTAGGGGCAAATATGGACCAAGCCCGATAAAATTTTGTGAATATATTTATATTTACATAATATTTTATTGTGCTGTATTTCATAGCGATATTTGTGTTTATAAGTTAATTTTGGACATTCAAGTAATTTTCTGAAGGGGACTTTGTATGGCAGCTAGGATCAAATGAGGCCCGATCTCTATGAAATTTGGCAAGGTCATCAAGGCTTGTATAAAACTTAGTTGTGCCGCTTTTTATCAATATACAGATTATTTAACATAATTATGAGCTCAGAAGCCCTTTTCGGGGGGTTCTGTTGTATGGGGGCTAGGTGAAATAATGGACCGATTTTAACCATTTTCAATAGGCTTCGTCCTTGGCCCAAAAAAGCGTGTGTGCCAAATTTCATCCAATTATCTTGAAAATTGCGACCTGTACCTAGCGTCGAAGGTTTACATGGACAGCCAGCCAGACGGAAGGACGGACATAGCTTAATCGACTCAGAAAACGATTCTAAGCCGATTGGTATACTTTAAGGTGGGTATATGACGAATATTTTTGTATGTTACAAACATCAGCATAAACCCAATATACCCTCCCCACTAAAGTGGTGTAGGGTATAAACATTATGCGAACGCAACAGGTTGCAATTTGCAAGATAATTTGATGAAATTTTGCACATCGACTCATCTCGCAAGGACGAATCCTATTGAAAATGGTTAAAATGGGACCATTATTTCGCATAGCCCCCATACAATCGCACCGCTGAATATGGCTTTTGAGCTCATAAATATGTTAAATGGTCTTGTATCTCAACAAAAAACGGCAAAACTTAGTTTTATATAAGTTTTAATGACACTGTTATTTTCGTAATGATCGGCCCTCATTTGATCACATCTTCCATATAAAGTCCCCTTCATAAAAGGACTTGATGGTTCAAATACACTTATAAACACTAATATTTCAGTCATATTCTTCATAAATAAATTTAATGTAGACGTAAATCTCTTTACCAAAATTTATAAGGATAGGCCCATATTAACCACTTGCCCCCATATAACCCTTTTTGTCAATAAATTGTTAAAATATTTCTGAATTAAGGTAAAATTAATTTTAATGCTTGATTATTAAACAAGTAGGAAAGTATAGTCGGGCATGGCCGACCAAATAATACCCTACACCATGAGTATATTTAAAAAATTTTTATTTTTCACAAAGAAACTTTTATGTTAAATTTTACCTTAATTCCAAAGTATTTAAGCAATTTATTGATAAAAAACTAATTTTCTAAATGAGGCTTTATACAGGAGTATAGGTCAAACATGGGCCGATCGTCATTAAATTTGGGAACAGGATATATTTTTAAATAATAGTTAATTATGTTGAGTTTCATTGCGATACAAATGGTTACAAGTCAATTTTAGACGTTTAAGACATTTTTTGAAGGGGGGTTTGTATGGGGGCTAGGGTCAATTAAGGGCCGATCATTACGAAAATCTGCAGTGTCATTTATACTTATATATATATTTGTGCCAATTTTTAGAGAGATAATAGCATATTTGACGTAATTATGGCATAAAAAGCCCAAATCGGTAGGTACGGTTGTATGGGGGCTAGGTGAAATGGACCGATTTCAACCATTTTCAATAGGTTTCGTCCTTGTGCCAAAAAACATGCTTGGTCTAAATTTCATCAATTATCTTGAAAATTGCGGCCTGTACCTTGCGCACAAAGTTTACATGGACAGCCAGCCAGGCAGCCAGCCGGACGGACGGACATGTCTTAATCGACTCAAAATTTGATTCTGAGTCGATCGGTGTACTTAAAGGTGGGTGTAGGACCAATATTTTTGTGTGTTACAAACATCAGCACAAACGTATAATACCCTCCCCACTATAGTGGTGTAGGGTATAAAAACAAGTTAGAGTGCTCTATTCGGCTGAGCCGAATCTTAAATACCCTCCACCAGCTACTTTTATATTAATATTTTTTTAATTGATCAAATATTTGTAGAAATAAGTTTTCTCATGTCTTAGATAGAAAACCCCAAAGATTTAAACAGCTTAAATCTGTTGCAATTCCAAAATTTATTGAACATTACATTTTCTCTTATATTTGTATAGCGCCGTAAAATATGCTTTAACGATATTTAATAATGTGCATGTGTGTGAAAGATTTAAGGATTTTCAAAATACATATATATAATTTTGTTCTACACAAATTGATAATACAACTAGTTAAATACGGTTAAAGCGCTTTTAGGGGCAGGACATAGTATGGGAGATATGACCAATTATAGACCGATCGTAAAAAATTTTTTAAGCAAAATTTCTGTTCATAAAAGCTATATTTCAGTCAAATTTTATATCTATATCGTAATTTAGTAATAAGTAATGTGTGTACAAGTGATTTTCTGAAGGAAACCTTGCATAGGACCGACCGCACGCATGTTATGGACCGATCGTGAAAAAAATCTTGAAATAGAATTTTTGTATACCAAACTAATATTTGTGCCAAATTTTGTATCAATAGCTTTATTTGGTAATGAGTAATGGGCGTTTAAGACCTTTTATGGGAGCTATGACCAATTATGTATATAAAGACAAAATTTCACAATTCTGTATCTATATCATTATTTAGTAATGAATATTGTGCATTTAAGTGATTTTCTGGAGGGGACCTAGTATGAGAGCTATGACAAAATAAGCACCGATCGTAAAACAGTTTTATAGTGAAATTTATGTATATAAGAGCAATATATGTGCTAAATGTATGGATATCAATATTTTGTAATGAGTTATGTGCGTTTAAGTGATTTTCTGGAGGGAACCTTGCATGGGAGCTTGGTCATAGCTCCCATACAAGATCCCTTACCGAAAATCACTATATGCCAATTAATGGCATATAGAGCAAAATGACACAAAAAAGTTCTGTTTTGATGGATATAGAGCAAAACAGACACGATATATCTTAGCAACCAGACGAGATAGCCGAAAACGGATTGCAGATTTGAAAAATTTGGGGTCGAAAACCTATAGTGGCGTCCTTAACTCAAAATTGCCAAAATGGCGTATAGAGCACTTAAACACCCGGGCGACGATATGTCGCGATTGCTATCTGATAAACGTAATCTTTCCAAATTTGAGTTAATGAATCTTCACCAACTGGAAGTAAAATTAACGCTTTTGGAACGCGCGTGTGATTCTTTCGAGAAAATTTAAATGCAACTGGAAACGCTGAATGAATCGCAGTTTGGACAAAATTATCGCAAAATTTTCGAAGAAGCTTACTTCTCGGTAAAATCTTCATTGTTGGAGCATGTAGCTAACTTGCGAGCAAATTTAAACCAGTCAGAGAGTCTCCTTTCTAGCACTCACATCCATCAAACAGCAATTCAACCCCAAAAAATACACCTACCAATCTTGCAGTTAACACAATAACCCAGACTTATCATCAATCTCGAAGTTTCAGTACTTACAATCTTGTTTAATCGACTCTGCAGCGAAACATGTGCAATCTCTTGAAGTTACTGAAGAAAATTATGAAAGAGCGTTGAATATTCTCATCTCCAGATATGAGAACAAGTTTGAAATCTTCCAGTCGCATTTGTAACATATGTTTGAAGTTCAAAATAAAAATATATATTACCGCTGATCTACGAGCACTAGAATCAATTGCAACAAAACCTCAAATAGCCGACGGTATAATTTTACATATGGTTGTAGAATTGGATACCGACACACAGGCAAAATGGCAAGAGGAATCATCAAAGACTTGGTCCGACCATCATTAAGCACACTCAAACTCCCAAGGTGGGAAAATCTTTCTAGTTTTCTGGAAAGGCGTTATAAGGCCTTGAATATTATCAACGGTAATACATCTCACTCAAGAAAATTCGCACCAACAAACCGTACATTTGTTCCAAAAAACCGAGGATCTTATTAAATTGCATCAAATCAACAATCAACTTGTATAATTTGTAATTCATCACCATCACACAACTCATGTCATTGTACAACATTTTTAAAAATGAATGTAAAAGATCGTTTTGCAAGTGTAAAGCGTCACAGACTTTGTTTAAATTGTCTTGGATACAATCACATTGCAGCATCTTGCCCATCGTCAAATCGCTGCCGATATTGTAAGGCTCCACACCATTCACTTCTACATAGAGCAGAACCAAACTCCTCAATAATTGACAAATCGTTATCAATTATTGATGAATCAGCGTCTAGTAGCCAGGTTAGTTCTCCGCTGTCTGGAAACAAGGAAAATCATACCAACCAACCAACACAAACAACAACGCTACAGGTTGTAAAGGAAACAAGTCAGAGTGCTATATTCGGCTGAGCCGAATCTTAAATACCCTCCACCAGCTACTTATACATATATTAATACTTTTCTAATTGATCAAATATTTGTAGAAATTAGTTTTCTCATGTCTTGAATAGAAAAAATACAAAGATTTAAACAGCTTAAATCTATTACAATTCCATGATTTATTGAACATTACAAACACCATTTTCTTTATATTTTTATAGCGCTTAGCGATATTTAGTAATTTGCATGTATGCATGTGTGTAAAAGATTTAAGGATTTTCAAAATAAATATATATAATTTTGTTCTACACAAATTGATAATGCAACTAGTTAAATACGGTTAAAGCGCTTTTAGGGGCAGGACATAGTATGGGAGATATGACCAATTATAGACCGATCGTAAAAAATTCTTTAAGCAAAATTTCTGGTCATAAAAGCTATATTTCAATCAAATTTTGTATCTATTTATATCGTAATTTAGTAATAAGTAATGTGTGTTTAAGTGATTTTCTGAAGGGAACCTTGTATAGGACCGACCGCACCCATGTTATGAACCGATCGTGAAAAAATCTTGAAATAGAATTTTTGTATACAAAATTAATATTTGGGCCAAATTTTTTATCAATAGCTTTATTTGGTAATGATTAATGTGCATTTAAGAGATTTTCGTAAAAGGACCTTGTATGGGAGCTATAACCAATTATGTATATAAAGACAAAATTTCAAAATTCTGTATCTATATCATTATTTGGTAATGAATATTGTGCATTTAAGTGATTTTCTGGAGGGGACCTAGTATAAGAGCTATGACCAAATATGGACCGATCGTAAAACAATTTTATAGTTTAATTTATGTATATAAGAGCAATATTTTTGCTAAATGTATGGATATCAATATTTTGTAATGAGTTATGTGCGTTTAAGTGAGTTTCGGGAGGGAACCTTGTATGGGAGCTATGACCAAAGTTGGACCGATCATGAAAAAATGTTCAAATAACATTTCTGTGTACAAAAATAGTATTTATGCCAAATGTTTTATGGGTATCACTATTTGATAATGAGTTATGTGCCTTTAAGTGTTTTTCTGACAGGGACCTTGGGAGCTATGATCAATTATGGACCGATAGGAAAACAAATTCACAGTATTATTTGTCTGTATATGAGCAATGCTTGTGCTAAACTTTATATAAATATCTTAATTTAGTAATGAGTTATGTGCATTTAAGTGATTTTCGGGAGGGGACCTTGTATGGGAGCTATGACCAATTATGGACCGCTCGGAGAAAAATTTCACAGTAATATTTTCGTGCATATGAGCAATACCTGTACCAAATTTTATGTGGATATCTTAATTTTGTAATGAGTTATGTGCGTTTAAGTGATTTTCGGGAGGGGACCTTGTATGGGAGCTATGACCAATTATGTACCGCTCGGAGAAAAATTTCACAGTAAAATTGCTTTGCGTATGAGCAATACTTATACCAAATTTTATATGGATATCTTAATTTAGTAATGAGTTATGCGCGTTTAAGTGATTTTCGGGAGAGGACCTTGTATGGGAGCTATGACCAATTATGGATGTCTTAATTTAGTAATGAATTATTTGCGTTTAAGTTACTTTCGGGAGGGGACCTTGTATGGGAGCTATGTCCAATTATGGACCGATGCAGAAAATTTTTTCTCTGAATGAATTCTATTCACATAAGATTTTAATTTGTAAAATTTTGTAAAGATTTCGACTTTGTGACGGAAGTTATTAACAAAAAACCCATTTTCCGGGAATATGTACTTTTGTATGGGAGGTATATGAAATTGTTGACCGATTCTGGCAATTTTCAGCAGGAGTCAAGCTCTTATGTAGAAACGAATGTATGGTGATTTTCATGGAATTATCTTGCATAGTTTTCGAGAAAATTACATCAGAATGTGTAAAAAATGCTTATTTTTTTCGAAGTTGTTTCAAATTTTTATTCATAACTTTTCCCGGTGTGAACCGATTTTGCTTATTTCCAATATCAAACTGCCTAGGGCAATAATAAATATTTTTGGTGAATTTCGTTAATTTTTGTTGCTTCGTGTTAACGTGAGAGTGTTTTATACAGACAGACAGACGGACGGACATAGCTAAATCGACTCAGAATTTCATAAGGTCCAAGAATATATATTAAAATTAAATTAAATTCGCCGCAATTGTCTTCATACAATGTGTAATCTACATTGCCTATCACGGCAATTCGCCTAAAAGTTCATAAGCTAACATATTTTTATCAATATCAAACTGCCTAATGTTGTCTCTTAGTAATAAAACGTCACCAAATGCAAAAAACAATTGTTTACAAAATGCACCAGCTGATCATGTTAAATTAACTTGTGATACAACAAAAGTAAAATATAAAGCATTTATTACAATTTCAAATGAACCATGATAAATGAATTACCATGATAGATGAATTACCTGTTACAAATAAAAACAAGTAAGAAAGTATAATCGGGCGTGACCGACCATATGATACCCTACACCAGTTATGAATATTAAATGTGATTTATTTTTCATAATAATTCATTGTTCAGATACATTTAAGCAATTTATGGATGAAAAACTAATTTTCTGAAATAGGCTTTTTGGGGCTAGGGGCAAATATGGACCTAGCCCGATAAAGTTTTGTGAATATATTTATATAATATTCATTTGTTCTGAATTTCATCGCGATATTTGTATAAGTTAATTATACCCTACACCACTTTAGTGGGGAGGTCGCAATTTTCAAGATAATTGGATGAAATTTGGCACGCACGTTTTATTTGGACCAAGGACGAAGCCTATTGAAAACGGTTAAAATCGGTCCATTATTTCACCTAGCCCCCATAGAACAGAACCCCCGAAAAGGGCTTCTGAGCACATAATTATGTTAAATATACAGCTATATCGATAAAATGCGGCACAACTAAGTTTTATAGAAGTCTTGATGAACTTGGACCGCTAGGTGAAATAATGGATCAATAGTGTGTCCAAATTTCATCCAATTATCTTGAAAATTGCGACCTGTACCTTGCGCACAAGGTTTAAATGGACTGCCAGCCAGACGGACGGACGGACATAACTAAATCGACTCAGAAAACGATTCTAAGCCGATTGGTATACTTTAAGGTGGGCGCCGATTGGTATACTTTAAGGTAGGACGAATATGTTTGTATGTTACAAACATCAGAACAAACCCAATATACCCTCCCCACTAAAGTGGTGTAGGGTACAATAAACTGTCTCCTGAAGAAATGCAGTGTGAAAAATTCTTTTATGAAAGCACAAAAAAGTCTCCGCAAACAAAGAAATTTGTTGTACGTTTACCTTTTAAAACAGATCCATCGATACTTGGCGAGTCACTTCATACGGCTCATATAAGGTTCTCCAATTGGGAATCAAAGTTTTTACGTGATGGCAATATTTATAAAGAATACAACAAATTCATGGACGAATATCTATATTTGAAACATATGCAACCGGCCTCTTCATTACAGGAAGTGAAGTATTTTATACCGCACCACTGTATTACTAAGCCTGATAGTTCAACCACAAGTTTAAGGGTAGTGTTTGATGCGTCCTGCCGAACAACAAGCGGAAGATCACTTAATGACGTCCTAGGACCAACTTTACAAAATGATATTTTTACAATGTTGAGTCGTTTAGATATCACAAATACGTGCGCTTGTAGCAGACATAGCCAAAATGTACCGGCAAGTGCTAGTCCATAGTGATGATATGCAATGGCAGTGTATTTTATGGCGCTCAAAACCATCGTCACCCCTCATAGCATACAAACTACAAACTTTGACATACGGAACAAGCAGTGCACCGTATTTGGCAGTACAGACATTTTACTGCCAAAAATGGTGCACTGCTTGTGAACTATCTGATGGTATAAGCACAATTGGGACGAACGACGAATTTCGTATAGCACGACAAACTAGTCGACAAAAATTCGTTGCGTAAATTCCTCGAAGGGAACACAATCAAATTATTCGTACTGCGAATTCGTTTCAAAATTTGTTTGTTCGAAATTGGAAAAAGTAAGAAAAAGGAACAAAAATTTTATTTTTGTGAATCTCCACGATTTTGAGATAATTTTAACAGCTTTAAAATTTATTCGAAATTGGAAAATGTAAGAAATTGGCCTCGAAAAGAACTAAAGTTATATTTTGTGAATATCACCAATTTTGAGATTATTTTAACAGCTTCAAAATTTTTTCGAACATTACTTCGAATTTTCGAACTTAATTTTAAATATTCTAACATAGCATTGTAGTGTCATCAAGTGTACTCCAGACTACCAAATTTCAGACAATTCAAAAGGCCATGAGAACTGGTTTTCATGGCTTTAAAAGTTTTTCGAACTTAAGTTCGAATTTTCGAAAATTTTATTTTTAGTTTTTATGATCCAGAGATTATTTTAAGAGCATAAACAAGTTTTCGAACATAACTTCGAATTTTCGAATATTCGAACATAATATTGTATTGTCATTAGCTGTACTCACAACCGCCAAATTTCAGCAAATTCGGGCTACCGGAATTGGGTTTAAAACAATTGTCCCCAATTAATTCGTCGTTCGTCTGCGTAAGAAATAGTTCGTTAAATACGACAAATTTCGTCATACGCAATGATTGTGTACATTTTCATATACCCAAGTGTGTTCTATTTCTGACGACGAATATTCGTTCCGAAAAATTCATCGTTCGTCCCAATTGTGCGTATACTATGAAACATTTCCAAATGGAGCCAAAGTAACTCTTAGTGACTTTTTTGTCGACAATCTAATTACTGGTGGTAAGAGTGAAGAAGAAGTTATGGAAATCAAACGGCAGGTCGTAGGTTTGTTAAAATGTGGTGGTTTTCCCCTTCGCAAATTTGCATCAAAATCTTCAACCATATTATCAGATGTCCCTAATGCTGAAAGGGTAGAAATTGTAAAACTTGACAACATGGATTATATAAAAACGTTAGGACTTAAATGGTCGCCGAAGGAAGATTTCTTTAGATTCTCATACACACCACAAGATAACAGCTTAAAGTCTACAAAAAGGTCTATACTATTATCGTGAAAGCTAAGATTTTCTTGCAGAGCTTATGGAAGCTAAAACTCCAATGGGACGAAAGTATACCTATAGATATGTTTACCGAATGGCAAATCCGTGCACAACTTAACTGTTTAAACAACATTAAAATTCCCAGGTTTGTGCCCTTTAATGTATCTACTAACTAGCTGCGAGTACCCGGCGTTGTCCGGGTTTCTTTGAAAAGTAAAGAGAATATATTTCTATCTGTAATGACTTTTTTGAAATAGATATCAAAATTTAGCTTATAATGATAAAATAGTTATTATATTTTTCTGCCTTTTTTAATCCTTAAAGTCAGTTTGTGGACCAAAAAGTCCCTTAAAATGTAGAAATTGAAAATGAGCTTAAATTAGGAAATTTTTGCTTATTTGTAGAACAATTTAAGAAACTTTTTTTGAGAAATTATACTGAAATCAGCATTTTCAATCACTGGTAGGGAACTAAGGACTGTACAATTTAAATTAGGTCACACCGTACTTTGAATTGTAGTGGTGGTGTCTTCGGGGGCATTTTATTAATTTCAAAAATACGTACCATTAACCGTACGAAATTTCAAGCGATTTATTTTGCTGTTTGAAAAAGTACATGCAATTGAAAAAACTCTGAAACGATTATAATACCCCATTTACACATACACGAAATCTAGTACTTATGAGATTTCGAGCCAAATCTACTTGATTTCCCATACAAAACAAAATATACTTTGTAACTAGATTTCGTTAAAATCTACTCAAAATCTAATAGTTTTTAGTGATGCAACTCTGTTTTTTCCTAAATAATACTAAAAAATACGACACTACACAAGAAAAAAGAGGAAAACAAAACAAACAAAAAAAATTAAAATGTCGACAAAATTTTTATAAATTGAAAAACATGAATGAAAAGTTAATCTAAAATAAAAAGTAATGTTATATTTAAATATCTATTTTTTTATTTTAAATGGAATTTTGATAAATATCCCATTTTTCCTTCTTATTTTTCATATCACACACTTTTTCAAGAAGTATTAGAAAAAATGAAATCTTCTTAAATGTCAAGAATAGTAAGTGTAAACGGACTAGATTTGGAAAAGGATTTTAAATGAAATCTACTAGATTTCGTGTATGTGTAAATGGGGTATAAGAAATTTTGCACAAAATCATGAAAAATTTGCGCTCATTGATTTCAAATTCCTTTAAAAAGAACAAAATTAGGTTTTTTTTTCTGTCCTAGGAAAATATGAAGAATTCTTGAGCTTGGCAGAGAAAACAAAACTACTTTTACTTTGACAAACAATTTTGAGGTGTTCATTAAAAAGTAAAACCAACGTTTTTTCATCATTGTTTCTCAAAAATACATGCATTTATAAAAAAATATATTTAAAAACATTATTTTTATTCATTAGCTTATGCATCCAGACCATGTACCGGCGTATAGAGAGGCAGATAAAAAAAAATCACCACCACTACACACACACTATTGGAATTTTTTCAATGAAATTGCACCGAAAAAAATATTTGGTTATATTTAATTTTGAAGATTAAATTGCATTACTGTAAAATGCGAACAATAATAATAATAATAATAATAATAATAATAATAATAATAATAATAATAATAATAATAATAATAATAATAATAATAATAATAATAATAATAATAATAATAATAATAATAATAATAATAATAATAATAATAATAATAATAATAATAATAATAATAATAATAATAATAATAATAATAATAATAATAATAATAATAATAATAATAATAATAATAATAATAATAATAATAATATTTCAGACACTTTAAAAGCTTAATCAGAAATGTTTTTGCTTGAGTATAGACAATAATTAGTATTTACTCCCAAAAGTACGAATTTTGTCCCTTTTTTATCCACATGCCCCTTCTTGTCCCTTCTTATCCAAGTTTTGGAAAATAATACAGCCTATCACACCATACACCTATAATCTAACTATGTTTCAAATTTAACGAAAACCGTTCCAGTCGCTAAAGTGTAATTAAAACAAGTAAGAAATTATTTTCGGGCGTGACCGACCATATGATATCCTACACCAGTTATGAATATTAAATGTGATTTATTTTTCATAATAAAGCATTTATCTTGTTCCGATACATTTAAGCAATTTATGGATGAAAAACTAATTTTCTGAAATAGCTTTTATATGGGGGATAGGAGCAAATATGGACCAAGGCTGATAATATTTAGTGAATATATTTATATGTACATAATATTTTATTGTGCTGAATTTCATCGCGATATTTGTGTTTATAAGTTAATTGTGGACATTCAAGTAATTGTTTCGATACATTTAAGCAATTTATGGATGAAAAACTAATTTTCTGAAAGGGGCTTTATATGGGAGCTAGGGGCAAATATGGACCAAGCCCGATAAAATTTTGTGAATATATTTATATTTACATAATATTTTATTGTACTGTATTTCATAGCGATATTTGTGTTTATAAGTTAATTTTGGACATTCAAGTAATTTTCTGAAGGGGACTTTGTATGGCAGCTAGGATCAAATGAGGCCCGATCTCTATGAAATTTGGCAAGGTCATCAAGGCTTGTATAAAACTTAGTTGTGCCGCTTTTTATCAATATACAGATTATTTAACATAATTATGAGCTCAGAAGCCCTTTTCGGGGGGTTCTGTTGTATGGGGGCTAGGTGAAATAATGGACCGATTTTAACCATTTTCAATAGGCTTCGTCCTTGGCCCAAAAAAGCGTGTGTGCCAAATTTCATCCAATTATCTTGAAAATTGCGACCTGTACCTAGCGTCGAAGGTTTACATGGACAGCCAGCCAGACGGAAGGACGGACATAGCTTAATCGACTCAGAAAACGATTCTAAGCCGATTGGTATACTTTAAGGTGGGTATATGACGAATATTTTTGTATGTTACAAACATCAGCATAAACCCAATATACCCTCCCCACTAAAGTGGTGTAGGGTATAAACATTATGCGAACGCAACAGGTTGCAATTTGCAAGATAATTTGATGAAATTTTGCACATCGGCTCATCTCGCAAGGACGAATCCTATTGAAAATGGTTAAAATGGGACCATTATTTCGCATAGCCCCCATACAATCGCACCGCTGAATATGGCTTTTGAGCTCATAAATATGTTAAATGGTCTTGTATCTCAACAAAAAACGGCAAAACTTAGTTTTATATAAGTTTAATGACACTGTTATTTTCGTAATGATCGGCCCTCATTTGATCACATCTTCCATATAAAGTCCCCTTCATAAAAGGACTTGATGGTTCAAATACACTTATAAACACTAATATTTCAGTCATATTCTTCATAAATAAATTTAATGTAGACGTAAATCTCTTTACCAAAATTTATAAGGATAGGCCCATATTAACCACTTGCCCCCATATAACCCTTTTTGTCAATAAATTGTTAAAATATTTCTGAATTAAGGTAAAATTAATTTTAATGCTTGATTATTAAACAAGTAGGAAAGTATAGTCGGGCATGGCCGACCAAATAATACCCTACACCATGAGTATATTTAAAAAATATAAAGTGTAATTAAAACAAGTAAGAAATTATTTTCGGGCGTGACCGACCATATGATATCCTACACCAGTTATGAATATTAAATGTGATTTATTTTTCATAATAAAGCATTTATCTTGTTCCGATACATTTAAGCAATTTATGGATGAAAAACTAATTTTCTGAAATAGCTTTTATATGGGGGATAGGAGCAAATATGGACCAAGGCTGATAATATTTAGTGAATATATTTATATGTACATAATATTTTATTGTGCTGAATTTCATCGCGATATTTGTGTTTATAAGTTAATTGTGGACATTCAAGTAATTGTTTCGATACATTTAAGCAATTTATGGATGAAAAACTAATTTTCTGAAAGGGGCTTTATATGGGAGCTAGGGGCAAATATGGACCAAGCCCGATAAAATTTTGTGAATATATTTATATTTACATAATATTTTATTGTGCTGTATTTCATAGCGATATTTGTGTTTATAAGTTAATTTTGGACATTCAAGTAATTTTCTGAAGGGGACTTTGTATGGCAGCTAGGATCAAATGAGGCCCGATCTCTATGAAATTTGGCAAGGTCATCAAGGCTTGTATAAAACTTAGTTGTGCCGCTTTTTATCAATATACAGATTATTTAACATAATTATGAGCTCAGAAGCCCTTTTCGGGGGGTTCTGTTGTATGGGGGCTAGGTGAAATAATGGACCGATTTTAACCATTTTCAATAGGCTTCGTCCTTGGCCCAAAAAAGCGTGTGTGCCAAATTTCATCCAATTATCTTGAAAATTGCGACCTGTACCTAGCGTCGAAGGTTTACATGGACAGCCAGCCAGACGGAAGGACGGACATAGCTTAATCGACTCAGAAAACGATTCTAAGCCGATTGGTATACTTTAAGGTGGGTATATGACGAATATTTTTGTATGTTACAAACATCAGCATAAACCCAATATACCCTCCCCACTAAAGTGGTGTAGGGTATAAACATTATGCGAACGCAACAGGTTGCAATTTGCAAGATAATTTGATGAAATTTTGCACATCGGCTCATCTCGCAAGGACGAATCCTATTGAAAATGGTTAAAATGGGACCATTATTTCGCATAGCCCCCATACAATCGCACCGCTGAATATGGCTTTTGAGCTCATAAATATGTTAAATGGTCTTGTATCTCAACAAAAAACGGCAAAACTTAGTTTTATATAAGTTTTAATGACACTGTTATTTTCGTAATGATCGGCCCTCATTTGATCACATCTTCCATATAAAGTCCCCTTCATAAAAGGACTTGATGGTTCAAATACACTTATAAACACTAATATTTCAGTCATATTCTTCATAAATAAATTTAATGTAGACGTAAATCTCTTTACCAAAATTTATAAGGATAGGCCCATATTAACCACTTGCCCCCATATAACCCTTTTTGTCAATAAATTGTTAAAATATTTCTGAATTAAGGTAAAATTAATTTTAATGCTTGATTATTAAACAAGTAGGAAAGTATAGTCGGGCATGGCCGACCAAATAATACCCTACACCATGAGTATATTTAAAAAATTTTTATTTTTCACAAAGAAACTTTTATGTTAAATTTTACCTTAATTCCAAAGTATTTAAGCAATTTATTGATAAAAAACTAATTTTCAAAATGAGGCTTTATACAGGAGTATAGGTCAAACATGGGCCGATCGTCATTAAATTTGGGAACAGGATATATTTTTAAATAATAGTTAATTATGTTGAGTTTCATTGCGATACAAATGGTTACAAGTCAATTTTAGACGTTTAAGACATTTTTTGAAGGGGGGTTTGTATGGGGGCTAGGGTCAATTAAGGGCCGATCATTACGAAAATCTGCAGTGTCATTTATACTTATATATATATTTGTGCCAATTTTTAGAGAGATAATAGCATATTTGACGTAATTATGGCATAAAAAGCCCAAATCGGTAGGTACGGTTGTATGGGGGCTAGGTGAAATGGACCGATTTCAACCATTTTCAATAGGTTTCGTCCTTGTGCCAAAAAACATGCTTGGTCTAAATTTCATCAATTATCTTGAAAATTGCGGCCTGTACCTTGCGCACAAAGTTTACATGGACAGCCAGCCAGGCAGCCAGCCGGACGGACGGACATGTCTTAATCGACTCAAAATTTGATTCTGAGTCGATCGGTGTACTTAAAGGTGGGTGTAGGACCAATATTTTTGTGTGTTACAAACATCAGCACAAACGTATAATACCCTCCCCACTATAGTGGTGTAGGGTATAAAAACAAGTTAGAGTGCTCTATTCGGCTGAGCCGAATCTTAAATACCCTCCACCAGCTACTTTTATATTAATATTTTTTTAATTGATCAAATATTTGTAGAAATAAGTTTTCTCATGTCTTAGATAGAAAACCCCCAAGATTTAAACAGCTTAAATCTGTTGCAATTCCAAAATTTATTGAACATTACATTTTCTCTTATATTTGTATAGCGCCGTAAAATATGCTTTAACGATATTTAATAATGTGCATGTGTGTGAAAGATTTAAGGATTTTCAAAATACATATATATAATTTTGTTCTACACAAATTGATAATACAACTAGTTAAATACGGTTAAAGCGCTTTTAGGGGCAGGACATAGTATGGGAGATATGACCAATTATAGACCGATCGTAAAAAATTTTTTAAGCAAAATTTCTGTTCATAAAAGCTATATTTCAGTCAAATTTTATATCTATATCGTAATTTAGTAATAAGTAATGTGTGTACAAGTGATTTTCTGAAGGAAACCTTGCATAGGACCGACCGCACGCATGTTATGGACCGATCGTGAAAAAAATCTTGAAATAGAATTTTTGTATACCAAACTAATATTTGGGCCAAATTTTGTATCAATAGCTTTATTTGGTAATGAGTAATGGGCGTTTAAGACCTTTTATGGGAGCTATGACCAATTATGTATATAAAGACAAAATTTCACAATTCTGTATCTATATCATTATTTAGTAATGAATATTGTGCATTTAAGTGATTTTCTGGAGGGGACCTAGTATGAGAGCTATGACCAAATAAGCACCGATCGTAAAACAGTTTTATAGTGAAATTTATGTATATAAGAGCAATATATGTGCTAAATGTATGGATATCAATATTTTGTAATGAGTTATGTGCGTTTAAGTGATTTTCTGGAGGGAACCTTGCATGGGAGCTTGGTCATAGCTCCCATACAAGATCCCTTACCGAAAATCACTATATGCCAATTAATGGCATATAGAGCAAAATGACACAAAAAAGTTCTGTTTTGATGGATATAGAGCAAAACAGACACGATATATCTTAGCAACCAGACGAGATAGCCGAAAACGGATTGCAGATTTGAAAAATTTGGGGTCGAAAACCTATAGTGGCGTCCTTAACTCAAAATTGCCAAAATGGCGTATAGAGCACTTAAACACCCGGGCGACGATATGTCGCGATTGCTATCTGATAAACGTAATCTTTCCAAATTTGAGTTAATGAATCTTCACCAACTGGAAGTAAAATTAACGCTTTTGGAACGCGCGTGTGATTCTTTCGAGAAAATTTAAATGCAACTGGAAACGCTGAATGAATCGCAGTTTGGACAAAATTATCGCAAAATTTTCGAAGAAGCTTACTTCTCGGTAAAATCTTCATTGTTGGAGCATGTAGCTAACTTGCGAGCAAATTTAAACCAGTCAGAGAGTCTCCTTTCTAGCACTCACATCCATCAAACAGCAATTCAACCCCAAAAAATACACCTACCAATCTTGCAGTTAACACAATAACCCAGACTTATCATCAATCTCGAAGTTTCAGTACTTACAATCTTGTTTAATCGACTCTGCAGCGAAACTTGTGCAATCTCTTGAAGTTACTGAAGAAAATTATGAAAGGGCGTTGAATATTCTCATCTCCAGATATGAGAACAAGTTTGAAATCTTCCAGTCGCATTTGTAACATATGTTTGAAGTTCAAAATAAAAATATATATTACCGCTGATCTACGAGCACTAGAATCAATTGCAACAAAACCTCAAATAGCCGACGGTATAATTTTACATATGGTTGTAGAATTGGATACCGACACACAGGCAAAATGGCAAGAGGAATCATCAAAGACTTGGTCCGACCATCATTAAGCACACTCAAACTCCCAAGGTGGGAAAATCTTTCTAGTTTTCTGGAAAGGCGTTATAAGGCCTTGAATATTATCAACGGTAATACATCTCACTCAAGAAAATTCGCACCAACAAACCGTACATTTGTTCCAAAAAACCGAGGATCTTATTAAATTGCATCAAATCAACAATCAACTTGTATAATTTGTAATTCATCACCATCACACAACTCATGTCATTGTACAACATTTTTAAAAATGAATGTAAAAGATCGTTTTGCAAGTGTAAAGCGTCACAGACTTTGTTTAAATTGTCTTGGATACAATCACATTGCAGCATCTTGCCCATCGTCAAATCGCTGCCGATATTGTAAGGCTCCACACCATTCACTTCTACATAGAGCAGAACCAAACTCCTCAATAATTGACAAATCGTTATCAATTATTGATGAATCAGCGTCTAGTAGCCAGGTTAGTTCTCCGCTGTCTGGAAACAAGGAAAATCATACCAACCAACCAACACAAACAACAACGCTACAGGTTGTAAAGGAAACAAGTCAGAGTGCTATATTCGGCTGAGCCGAATCTTAAATACCCTCCACCAGCTACTTATACATATATTAATACTTTTCTAATTGATCAAATATTTGTAGAAATTAGTTTTCTCATGTCTTGAATAGAAAAAATACAAAGATTTAAACAGCTTAAATCTATTACAATTCCATGATTTATTGAACATTACAAACACCATTTTCTTTATATTTTTATAGCGCTTAGCGATATTTAGTAATTTGCATGTATGCATGTGTGTAAAAGATTTAAGGATTTTCAAAATAAATATATATAATTTTGTTCTACACAAATTGATAATGCAACTAGTTAAATACGGTTAAAGCGCTTTTAGGGGCAGGACATAGTATGGGAGATATGACCAATTATAGACCGATCGTAAAAAATTCTTTAAGCAAAATTTCTGGTCATAAAAGCTATATTTCAATCAAATTTTGTATCTATTTATATCGTAATTTAGTAATAAGTAATGTGTGTTTAAGTGATTTTCTGAAGGGAACCTTGTATAGGACCGACCGCACCCATGTTATGAACCGATCGTGAAAAAATCTTGAAATAGAATTTTTGTATACAAAATTAATATTTGGGCCAAATTTTTTATCAATAGCTTTATTTGGTAATGATTAATGTGCATTTAAGAGATTTTCGTAAAAGGACCTTGTATGGGAGCTATAACCAATTATGTATATAAAGACAAAATTTCAAAATTCTGTATCTATATCATTATTTGGTAATGAATATTGTGCATTTAAGTGATTTTCTGGAGGGGACCTAGTATATGAGCTATGACCAAATATGGACCGATCGTAAAACAATTTTATAGTTTAATTTATGTATATAAGAGCAATATTTTTGCTAAATGTATGGATATCAATATTTTGTAATGAGTTATGTGCGTTTAAGTGAGTTTCGGGAGGGAACCTTGTATGGGAGCTATGACCAAAGTTGGACCGATCATGAAAAAATGTTCAAATAACATTTCTGTGTACAAAAATAGTATTTATGCCAAATGTTTTATGGGTATCACTATTTGATAATGAGTTATGTGCCTTTAAGTGTTTTTCTGACAGGGACCTTGGGAGCTATGATCAATTATGGACCGATAGGAAAACAAATTCACAGTATTATTTGTCTGTATATGAGCAATGCTTGTGCTAAACTTTATATAAATATCTTAATTTAGTAATGAGTTATGTGCATTTAAGTGATTTTCGGGAGGGGACCTTGTATGGGAGCTATGACCAATTATGGACCGCTCGGAGAAAAATTTCACAGTAATATTTTCGTGCATATGAGCAATACTTGTACCAAATTTTATGTGGATATCTTAATTTTGTAATGAGTTATGTGCGTTTAAGTGATTTTCGGGAGGGGACCTTGTATGGGAGCTATGACCAATTATGGACCGCTCGGAGAAAAATTTCACAGTAAAATTGCTTTGCGTATGAGCAATACTTATACCAAATTTTATATGGATATCTTAATTTAGTAATGAGTTATGCGCGTTTAAGTGATTTTCGGGAGAGGACCTTGTATGGGAGCTATGACCAATTATGGATGTCTTAATTTAGTAATGAATTATTTGCGTTTAAGTTACTTTCGGGAGGGGACCTTGTATGGGAGCTATGTCCAATTATGGACCGATGCAGAAAATTTTTTCTCTGAATGAATTCTATTCACATAAGATTTTAATTTGTAAAATTTTGTAAAGATTTCGACTTTGTGACGGAAGTTATTAACAAAAAACCCATTTTCCGGGAATATGTACTTTTGTATGGGAGGTATATGAAATTGTTGACCGATTCTGGCAATTTTCAGCAGGAGTCAAGCTCTTATGTAGAAACGAATGTATGGTGATTTTCATGGAATTATCTTGCATAGTTTTCGAGAAAATTACATCAGAATGTGTAAAAAATGCTTATTTTTTTCGAGGTTGTTTCAAATTTTTATTCATAACTTTTCCCGGTGTGAACCGATTTTGCTTATTTCCAATATCAAACTGCCTAGGGCAATAATAAATATTTTTGGTGAATTTCGTTAATTTTTGTTGCTTCGTGTTAACGTGAGAGTGTTTTATACAGACAGACAGACGGACGGACATAGCTAAATCGACTCAGAATTTCATAAGGTCCAAGAATATATATTAAAATTAAATTAAATTCGCCGCAATTGTCTTCATACAATGTGTCATCTACATTGCCTATCACAGCAATTCGCCTAAAAGTTCATAAGCTAACATATTTTTATCAACATCAAACTGCCTAATGTTGTCTCTTAGTAATAAAACGTCACCAAATGCAAAAAACAATTGTTTACAAAATGCACCAGCTGATCATGTTAAATTAACTTGTGATACAACAAAAGTAAAATATAAAGCATTTATTACAATTTCAAATGAACCATGATAAATGAATTACCATGATAGATGAATTACCTGTTACAAATAAAAACAAGTAAGAAAGTATAATCGGGCGTGACCGACCATATGATACCCTACACCAGTTATGAATATTAAATGTGATTTATTTTTCATAATAATTCATTGCTCAGATACATTTAAGCAATTTATGGATGAAAAACTAATTTTCTGAATAGGCTTTTTGGGGCTAGGGGCAAATATGGACCTAGCCCGATAAAGTTTTGTGAATATATTTATATAATATTCATTTGTTCTGAATTTCATCGCGATATTTGTATAAGTTAATTATACCCTACACCACTTTAGTGGGGAGGTCGCAATTTTCAAGATAATTGGATGAAATTTGGCACGCACGTTTTATTTGGACCAAGGACGAAGCCTATTGAAAACGGTTAAAATCGGTCCATTATTTCACCTAGCCCCCATAGAACAGAACCCCCGAAAAGGGCTTCTGAGCACATAATTATGTTAAATATACAGCTATATCGATAAAATGCGGCACAACTAAGTTTTATAGAAGTCTTGATGAACTTGGACCGCTAGGTGAAATAATGGATCAATAGTGTGTCCAAATTTCATCCAATTATCTTGAAAATTGCGACCTGTACCTTGCGCACAAGGTTTAAATGGACTGCCAGCCAGACGGACGGACGGACATAACTAAATCGACTCAGAAAACGATTCTAAGCCGATTGGTATACTTTAAGGTGGGCGCCGATTGGTATACTTTAAGGTAGGACGAATATGTTTGTATGTTACAAACATCAGAACAAACCCAATATACCCTCCCCACTAAAGTGGTGTAGGGTACAATAAACTGTCTCCTGAAGAAATGCAGTGTGAAAAATTCTGTTATGAAAGCACAAAAAAGTCTCCGCAAACAAAGAAATTTGTTGTACGTTTACCTTTTAAAACAGATCCATCGATACTTGGCGAGTCACTTCATACGGCTCATATAAGGTTCTCCAATTGGGAATCAAAGTTTTTACGTGATGGCAATATTTATAAAGAATACAACAAATTCATGGACGAATATCTATATTTGAAACATATGCAACCGGCCTCTTCATTACAGGAAGTGAAGTATTTTATACCGCACCACTGTATTACTAAGCCTGATAGTTCAACCACAAGTTTAAGGGTAGTGTTTGATGCGCCCTGCCGAACAACAAGCGGAAGATCACTTAATGACGTCCTAGGACCAACTTTACAAAATGATATTTTTACAATGTTGAGTCGTTTAGATATCACAAATACGTGCGCTTGTAGCAGACATAGCCAAAATGTACCGGCAAGTGCTAGTCCATAGTGATGATATGCAATGGCAGTGTATTTTATGGCGCTCAAAACCATCGTCACCCCTCATAGCATACAAACTACAAACTTTGACATACGGAACAAGCAGTGCACCGTATTTGGCAGTACAGACATTTTACTGCCAAAAATGGTGCACTGCTTGTGAACTATCTGATGGTATAAGCACAATTGGGACGAACGACGAATTTCGTATAGCACGACAAACTAGTCGACAAAAATTCGTTGCGTAAATTCCTCGAAGGGAACACAATCAAATTATTCGTACTGCGAATTCGTTTCAAAATTTGTTTGTTCGAAATTGGAAAAAGTAAGAAAAAGGAACAAAAATTTTATTTTTGTGAATCTCCACGATTTTGAGATAATTTTAACAGCTTTAAAATTTATTCGAAATTGGAAAATGTAAGAAATTGGCCTCGAAAAGAACTAAAGTTATATTTTGTGAATATCACCAATTTTGAGATTATTTTAACAGCTTCAAAATTTTTTCGAACATTACTTCGAATTTTCGAACTTAATTTTAAATATTCTAACATAGCATTGTAGTGTCATCAAGTGTACTCCAGACTACCAAATTTCAGACAATTCAAAAGGCCATGAGAACTGGTTTTCATGGCTTTAAAAGTTTTTCGAACTTAAGTTCGAATTTTCGAAAATTTTATTTTTAGTTTTTATGATCCAGAGATTATTTTAAGAGCATAAACAAGTTTTCGAACATAACTTCGAATTTTCGAATATTCGAACATAATATTGTATTGTCATTAGCTGTACTCACAACCGCCAAATTTCAGCAAATTCGGGCTACCGGAATTGGGTTTAAAACAATTGTCCCCAATTAATTCGTCGTTCGTCTGCGTAAGAAATAGTTCGTTAAATACGACAAATTTCGTCATACGCAATGATTGTGTACATTTTCATATACCCAAGTGTGTTCTATTTCTGACGACGAATATTCGTTCCGAAAATTCATCGTTCGTCCCAATTGTGCGTATACTATGAAACATTTCCAAATGGAGCCAAAGTAACTCTTAGTGACTTTTTTGTCGACAATCTAATTACTGGTGGTAAGAGTGAAGAAGAAGTTATGGAAATCAAACGGCAGGTCGTAGGTTTGTTAAAATGTGGTGGTTTTCCCCTTCGCAAATTTGCATCAAAATCTTCAACCATATTATCAGATGTCCCTAATGCTGAAAGGGTAGAAATTGTAAAACTTGACAACATGGATTATATAAAAACGTTAGGACTTAAATGGTCGCCGAAGGAAGATTTCTTTAGATTCTCATACACACCACAAGATAACAGCTTAAAGTCTACAAAAAGGTCTATACTATTATCGTGAAAGCTAAGATTTTCTTGCAGAGCTTATGGAAGCTAAAACTCCAATGGGACGAAAGTATACCTATAGATATGTTTACCGAATGGCAAATCCGTGCACAACTTAACTGTTTAAACAACATTAAAATTCCCAGGTTTGTGACCTTTAATGTATCTACTAACTAGCTGCGAGTACCCGGCGTTGTCCGGGTTTCTTTGAAAAGTAAAGAGAATATATTTCTATCTGTAATGACTTTTTTGAAATAGATATCAAAATTTAGCTTATAATGATAAAATAGTTATTATATTTTTCTGCCTTTTTTAATCCTTAAAGTCAGTTTGTGGACCAAAAAGTCCCTTAAAATGTAGAAATTGAAAATGAGCTTAAATTAGGAAATTTTTGCTTATTTGTAGAACAATTTAAGAAACTTTTTTTGAGAAATTATACTGAAATCAGCATTTTCAATCACTGGTAGGGAACTAAGGACTGTACAATTTAAATTAGGTCACACCGTACTTTGAATTGTAGTGGTGGTGTCTTCGGGGGCATTTTATTAATTTCAAAAATACGTACCATTAACCGTACGAAATTTCAAGCGATTTATTTTGCTGTTTGAAAAAGTACATGCAATTGAAAAAACTCTGAAACGATTATAATACCCCATTTACACATACACGAAATCTAGTACTTATGAGATTTCGAGCCAAATCTACTTGATTTTAACTAGATTTCCCATACAAAACAAAATATACTTTGTAACTAGATTTCGTTAAAATCTACTCAAAATCTAATAGTTTTTAGTGATGCAACTCTGTTTTTTCCTAAATAATACTAAAAAATACGACACTACACAAGAAAAAAGAGGAAAACAAAACAAACAAAAAAAATTAAAATGTCGACAAAATTTTTATAAATTGAAAAACATGAATGAAAAGTTAATCTAAAATAAAAAGTAATGTTATATTTAAATATCTATTTTTTTATTTTAAATGGAATTTTGATAAATATCCCATTTTTCCTTCTTATTTTTCATATCACACACTTTTTCAAGAAGTATTAGAAAAAATGAAATCTTCTTAAATGTCAAGAATAGTAAGTGTAAACGGACTAGATTTGGAAAAGGATTTTAAATGAAATCTACTAGATTTCGTGTATGTGTAAATGGGGTATAAGAAATTTTGCACAAAATCATGAAAAATTTGCGCTCATTGATTTCAAATTCCTTTAAAAAGAACAAAATTAGGTTTTTTTTTTCTGTCCTAGGAAAATATGAAGAATTCTTGATCTTGGCAGAGAAAACAAAACTACTTTTACTTTGACAAACAATTTTGAGGTGTTCATTAAAGAGTAAAACCAACGTTTTTTCATCATTGTTTCTCAAAAATACATGCATTTATAAAAAAATATATTTAAAAACATTATTTTTATTCATTAGCTTATGCATCCAGACCATGTACCGGCGTATAGAGAGGCAGATAAAAAAAATCACCACCACTACACACACACTATTGGAATTTTTTCAATGAAATTGCACCGAAAAAAATATTTGGTTATATTTAATTTTGAAGATTAAATTGCATTACTGTAAAATGCGAATATTTATAAACAAAATATAATCAATGTACATAAGAATGATAATTACTTCACATAGAAACAACATTTCAAATTTAAATGTACAAAAAAAACAAGTAAGAGTGTTATATTCGGCTATGCCGAATCTTATATACCCACCATCAAACCTCGTTTGACTCGAATGAAACTTACTTATGACAAATTTCATCTATATACTCGTATATTTAGGCCAGTTATAAGCGTTAAAGTAATTTTCTGAAGGGGACCTTATATAGGGGGGTAGGGTCAATTATGGGTCGATCCTCATAAAATTTGGTAGATAGAATTTGGTTCGTATTAAATTTATTTGTGTCGAATTTCATTGCTACACTCGTATTTTTAAACCATTAATGAGCGTTGCAGTCATTTTCAGAAGGGGACCTTATATGGGGGGTAGGGTCAATCATGGACTGATCCTCATAAAATTTTGCATAGTGATTTTGGATCATAAAAAACTTACTTATGTCGAATTTCATCTATATACTAGTATTTTTAAGCCAGTAATGAGCGTTAAAGTTATTTTCTGAAGGGGACCTTATATGGAGGGTAGGGTCAATTATGGACCGATCCTCATAAAATTTTGCATAGTGATTTTGGATCATAAGAAACTTACTTATGTCGAATTTCATCGCTATATTCGTATTTTTAAACAAGTTATGGCTGTTAAAGCTGCTTTTCGAGGGGCCACTTGTATGGGGGCTATCCGAAAACGTGGACCGATATTGCCCATTTCCAATACCAAACAAACCTTACCTATAAGAAATATTTATGTGAAATTTCAACCCTCTAGCTCTTTCCATTCGGACTCTATCGTGCTTTCAACAGACAGACAGACAGACGGACGGACGGACGGACAGACATGGCTAGATCGTCTTAGAATTTAATGAGGACCCAGAATATATATACTTTTGTGGGTCTATGACCAATATTTCGATGTATTACAAACGGAATAACAAAATCAATATACCCCCCATCTTTTTGATGGTGGGTATAAAAAAAATATGAAACAAGATGAACTTATTTACTTTCATTGTTATGCATTTTAGAAAATTATTTAGAGTGTACGTTGTTTTTGTAAATTATGCTCTTGTTTTTGCAAGTTGTTTTTGTTTTTTCAAGTTGTGTTTCTTTAACAAAGCGACATTTGTTGAATGCTGTCAAGCAACTAAATAAAATATTTTTATTTTTGATGCTCTTGTTTAGATGTTCGTCTGCGATCGTGTTGTGTACATGTAATTTGCCAAAAATCTTCGTTGTCAGAACAATACTAGCGCCGACGTCTGATCCAGACTAAAGTTTTGGATGGATTTAGACACCACTTATTAAATCCGAAGAAATAAAGGTTTAAAGGTCAAATATCGTTAGAAATATAAAAAAGTTACCCAAATAATTTTACTTATTAAAATATCCACATCTTCCTTTAATTAGAAAATTTCGGAATTTGTTAAAGGAAAATGTGTGCTGGAGTTATTCAAATATCACGGCGCTACATACGTGCAGAAGTGCTGTCGTTCTGGACACTCTAATGAGTAGTCAAGTACATATTTTGGTTTTTATACCCACCATCAAAAAAGATGGGGGGTATATTGATTTTGTCATTCCATCGAAATAAACAAAACACATCGAAATATTAGTCATAGCCCACAAAAGTATATATGTATATTCTGGGTCCTTATTAAATTCTAATCTAGCCATGTCTGTCTGTCTGTTGAAAGCACGATAGAGTCTGAACGGAACGAGATAGAGAATTGAAATTTTCCACAAATATTCTCTATTGGTAAGGTTTGTTTGGTATTGAAAATGGGTAATATCGGTCCACGTTTTGGGATAGCCCCATACAAGTGGACCCCCGAAAAACAGCGTTAATCGGCATATCTGTTTCAAAAGTACGAATATAGTGATGAAATTCGACATAAATAAGTTTCATATGATCCAAAATCTGCCCTTCAAAAAATTACTTAAACGATAATTACTTGCTTCAAAATACAGAAAAACGATGAAATTCGACACACATACATATTTTTTATACGAGTTAAAACCTCTCAAAAAAAAAATGTATTGTGGATCGGTCCATAAGAAAATTACTTTAACGAACTTTGCTGACTTAAAAATACGTGAACAGTTATGAAATTTTTATAAAAAACATTTATAGGAACATAAATCTTCCTACCCAATTTCATGCGGAAAGTGTTTATAGGGGAGCATTCCTTTTAAGGCATACGGTTTGATGGTGATTATATGAGATTCGGTACATCCGAATACAACACTCTCACTTGTTTAGATTTGAGCTGCATTTAAAAAATGACAACCGAATTTATATCAAGATAATTTTTATACCCTCCACCACCATCAGTGGTGATAGAGGGTATATATAAGTTTGTCATTCCGTGTGTAACACCAAAAAATATTCATCTGAGACCCAATAAAGTATATATATTCTGGGTCCTTATGAAATTCTAAGTCGATTTAGCTATGTCCGTCTGTCTGTCTGGTTAAAAAACGCTCACGTTAAAACTAAGCAAATGAAATCAACCAAATTCCCAGAGAATATTCATTGTTTTCCTAAGCAGTTTGGTATTGAATTAAGTTGTTTTCCTAATTCTTGAGTAGTTTTCTCAGAAACTACCAAAGATAATTCGACAAATTTTGTCACAGATTATTTTTTTCATCTATAGATTAATTATGTTTAAAATTGTAACAATCGATCCAAAATTTCTCATACCCCCCATACAAAGGTACATATTCCCGGAAATTAATTTATCGATAATAACTTCCTCAAATATATCGGTATCAACACAAAATTTTGTACATATTGACATAATATGAACATAAATCATACTACTGACTAAGATCTGTATCGGCCCACAATTGGTCATAGCTCCCATATAAGCTCCACTTTCGAAAATCACTTAAATGACCATATTTTATCCTATATATATATAAAACAGACTGTTTGTTTGTTTGTTTGTGTGTTTGTTTGTTACGCTTTCACGGCAAAACTTCTGAACCGATTTACATGTAATTTGGACCGCTAATAGGTCTAGCCCCAAAAGGAACAATAGGCAATAGACAATAGATCTCGATCGGATGCCATGCCCCTTTTTACGCCCACTTTTTGTAAAACTATTATTACACCAATTTTACAATCACAATATGCAAAAACTACTAAACCGATTTACCTGAAATTTTGCATACCGATAGTTATAAGAAATTTAGAACACTAATAGTTCTGTTCTAAGGTGATGATTTGACGTCACGATTCTTCTTATTCTCAATTTTTTCTATATAATTGTCATACAAAATTTCCATTCGAGACTTACAGAAAACTACTGAACCGATTTACATGAAATTTGGTATACCAATAGGTCTGACCTCAGGATCTGGATTGGATGCCATGCCCCTTTTTACACCAACTTTTTGTAAAACAATTATTAAACCAAATTTACGTTCAGGCATACAAAAAACTTCTGATCCGATTTTCATAAAAACTATTATAATGAATGTTGTGGAATGAACATTACGAAACATTACATCTTCAAAACGTATAATATGTATTTAATAATAAATATATATGACACTCTTTTTACTCTTTCACTACATAACTACTAAATCGGTTTACATAAAATTCGGCATATTAATAGGTATAACCTCAGAAGTTAAAAAAGACTCTATATTATATTGATTGGATGCTACGCATATTTTTATGTTCACTTTTAGAATACCACCTATAACACCAAATTTCTAGGCTAAATATAAAAAATATGAACCGATTTTCAAGAAATTTGGCAACATACAGTGTATTTTTGGAATCAACTTTTTGATCTGGATTTTATGCTTCATGAAATTCAGCATGATAATAGTTCGTGGAAGGTTAGGTTAGTTTGAGGAAGAGAATATTTAATACATAAAATCCAAAAAAATACACCTATACCACTAATTTCAGGAATGTTGTGATCTTAATGAAATGCAATGACTTTTTTCCGTCTACTTTTTGTTACATTTATAATGCTAAAGATCATGATATATACTTCTTATATTATATAAGAATTATTATTTAGTTAAATTTTTAATCAAAAATTTATTTTTATTTGAAAACTCTATAATGTTTAACTAACTTTACGATTACGTAAAATAAAAATCTGTAATCAATTTAATTTATTATCAAAAATCGATTTTCATCTAAAGCGTAAAATCGGTGTTAGATCCGTATATAATACTCCCATCACTTATATTTTCCACTGGAAAACTATTCTTATTTCAAAACCTATAATCGGCTGTATATCCTCAAAAAATAACTATTTGAAAACAGAATCGGATGTAGTTTACTACGATCGAGAAAATAGCATATGAACATTTTTTATCAAAATTATATTGTTGTAGATCCATATATAAGACTCCCATCACTTATATTTTCCACCAGAAAACTATTTTTATTTCAAAACCTGTAATCTGCTGTGTATCAGAAAATAACTATTTTAAATCAGAATCGGATGTAGTTTCCTACGATCCTAAAATAGGGTAAATGATATATTCATATTACATTTTCACAAAAATTCGAATTTAAATCGGCTGTGGTTCCTTATATAACACTTAAATCTATATAGAAAATCATTCTTATCTCCCCTTAAAATTTATATTTATATAACTATTTAAAAATTTACTTTAAATAACTCTCAATTCGAGAAAACAATAAAGATGCGTAATCACTAATATTTAAATCGAGATAACAATAAAAATCTGCGATCAGTTAAACATACCATGAAAAAATTATCTTGATATAAATTCGGTTGCCATTTTTTAAATGCAGCTCAAATCTAAAAAACCATGAAGATATGTATTTGACTACTCATTAGAGTGTCCCGAAAGACAGCACTTTTGCAAATCTTATATAAATAGGTAGACCTCTCAAATGATGCATATAAAGCATTGTTCATATAAAATTTGGATGAATTCATCATTCGATATCTTTTTATACTTTTAGAAAATTATCCACCAAAAATTCTGCACAACTTTTTCTGTATGTAGCGCCTTATTTATTGCAAGCTTTTCAAATTAAATAATGATTTTGAATAACTCCAGCACACATTTTCCATTTACCATTAACAAATTCCGAAATTTTTTTAATTGGAAGAAGATTTGGATATTTTAACAAGTAAAATTATTTGGGTATGTTTTTTGTATATCTAACGATATTTGACCTTTAAACCTTTTTTCATCGGATTTGATAAGTGGTGTCTAAATCCAGCCAAAACTTAAGTGTGGAAGCATAAAAGCTAATGAATAAAAATAATATTTTTAAACATACTTTTGTATAAATGGATGTATTTTAGAAACAATGATGAGACAAAAACGGTGGTTTTACTCTTTAATGAACAACTCAAAATTGTTTGTCAAATTAAAAGTTGTTTTGTTTTCTCTGTCAAAATTCAAGGACTCTTCATATTTTCCTAGGACAGTAATTTTGTTCTTTTTTAAGAATTTTGAAATCTTGCAATGAGCCCAAATTTTTCATGATTTTGTCCAGAATTTTTCATAATCGTTTCAGAGTTTCTTCAATTGCATGTAATTTTTCAAATAGCAAGAAAATCGCTTGAAATTGTGTATGGTTAATGGTACGTATTTTTGTAGTTAATAAAATGCCCCGAAGCCTTTTGCCACTTTACACCAGGGGCACTACAATTCAAAGTAAAGTGTGACCAAATTTAAACTGAACAGTTCTTAAAATCTACTGCAAGTGGAAAAATTAAAACAACTATTTTGAAAGTGTCCTTAGTTCCCTACCAGTGATTGAAAATGCTGATTTCAGTATAATTTCTCGAAAAAAGTTTCTTAGATTTGTCTACAAATTAGTAAAAATTTCCTAATTTAAGCTCATTATCAATTTGTAAATTTTTAAAGGACTTTTTGGTCCAGAAACTGACTTTAAGTATTAAACAAAATGCGAAAAAATATAATAACTATTTTATCGTTATAAGCTAAATTTTGACATCTATTTAAAAAAAAGTATAGTCATTACAGATAGAAAAATATTCTTTTTAATTTTCGAAGAAACCCGGGCAACGCCGGGTACACGCAGCTAGTTGATAAATAAAGCTATCGGGATAAAATTCTACATGAGCATGTTTTGTGTATACATAAATCACTCTACGGAATTTTTCTCCGGGTCGGTACATAATCGGTCATAGCTCCCATATAAGGTCCACATCCGAAAATCACTTAAATGCGCCTAATTTATTGATAAATAAAGCTATCAGGGTAAAACTCGATGTGAATTTGTTTTGTATATATATATATATAAATCATTCTTGAAAATTTTCCACATCGGTTCATAAATGGTTACAGCTTCCATATAAGGAATTTTTTCAGTATCGGTCCATAACTAGCTCCCACATAAGGTTCACATCTGAAAACCACTTAATACAACATAATTATACCTTTCACCACCATAAGTGGTGATAGAGGGTATATATAAGTTTGTCATTCCGTGTGTAACACCAAGAAATATTAATCTGAGACCCAACAAAGTATATATATATTCTGGGTCCTTATCAAATTCTGAGTCGATTTAGCTATGTCCGTGTGTTTTTCTGTCTGTCTGTCTGTTTAAAACATGCTCACGTTAAAACTAAGCAAAAGAAATAAACCAAATTCACCAAAAATATTCACTGTTGTCCTAATCAGTTTCGTATTGAAAATCAGCAAAATAGGTTCACAACTTTGAATGTTATGAGTGAAAATTTCAGACTATCTCGAAAAAATTTCAGGTGTTTTCGTAATTCTTAAGTCGTTTTCTCAGAAACTACAAAAGATAATTCTATGAATTTTGTCCCACATTATTTTTTTTTATCCAGGGATAAATTATGTTGGAAATCAAGATAATCGATCCAAAATTTCCCACAAATATATCGATATCAACACAAAATTTTGTACATGCAAATATAATATGAACAGAAATCATGCTATCAACGTAGATCTCAGTAGGTCCACAATTGGTCATAGCTTCCATATAAGGTTCACTTTCGAAAATTACCTAAACGCACATATTTTATTGATAAATAAAGCTATTGAGATAAATTTCGAGTTGAATATGTTTTGTGTACATACAAATCATTCTACCAATTTTTATACGGATAGGTCCTTATTGGTCGTAGCTCCCATATAAGGCAAATATGTTCATAATTGGTTACAGCTTCCATATAAGGAATTTTTTCAGTATCGGTCCATAACTAGCTCCCACATAAGGTTCACATCTGAAAACCACTTAATACAACATAATTATACCTTTCACCACCATAAGTGGTGATAGAGGGTATATATAAGTTTGTCATTCCGTGTGTAACACCAAGAAATATTAATCTGAGACCCAACAAAGTATATACATATATATTCTGGGTCCTTATCAAATTCTGAGTCGATTTAGCTATGTCCGTATGTCTCTCTGTCTGACTGTCTGTTTAAAACATGCTCACGTTAAAACTAAGCAAAAGAAATAAACCAAATTCACCAAAAATATTCACTGTTGTCCTAATCAGTTTCGTATTGAAAATCAGCAAAATAGGTTCACAACTTTGAATGTTATGAGTGAAAATTTCAGACTATCTCGAAAAAATTTCAGGTGTTTTCGTAATTCTTAAGTCGTTTTCTCAGAAACTACAAAAGATAATTCTATGAATTTTGTCCCACATTATTTTTTTTATCCAGGGATAAATTATGTTGGAAATCAAGATAATCGATCCAAAATTTCCCACAAATATATCGATATCAACACAAAATTTTGTACATGCAACTATAATATGAACAGAAATCATGCTATCAACGTAGATCTCAGTAGGTCCACAATTGGTCATAGCTTCCATATAAGGTTCACTTTGGAAAATTACCTAAACGCACATATTTTATTGATAAATAAAGCTATTGAGATAAATTTCGAGTTGAATATGTTTTGTGTACATACAAATCAGTCTACCAATTTTTATACGGATAGGTCCTTATTGGTCGTAGCTCCCATATAAGGCAAATATGTTTTGCCTAAATATAAATAACTCTTCGAAATATTTTCCGGATAGGCCCATAATTGGTCATAACTCCCATATAAGGCCCACTTCCGAAAATCACTTAAACGCATATATTTCATTGAATTCTAAAGCTATAAAGATTAAATTCGACTTGAATATTTTTTGTGTACAAATAAATCATTCTACCACTTTTTTTCGGATCGGTCCATTATTGGTCTTAGCTTAACTTGATTTTTTTGTTTGCATATATGTAAATCATTATAAATTGCTTAAATGCACATTATAATCAAAGTTATCGGGATAAAATTCGACATAGATGTGTATTTTGTGTATATAAATCATTCTACGGAATTTTTTTCCGGATCGGTCCATAAGTTGTATTGGCTCCCAGTAAAGCATTTAATACCACCTTATTCGTTGTTAAATGATTATATATGGATAAAATTCGACATGAGTATGTTCTGTGTATAGATAAATCATTCTATTAACATGTTTTCGAACTGGCCTATTAATATAATTTTTTCTGGACTTATAAAAATTAGTTCGACATATGCATAAATGTTAGTACTCTCAATACGGAAAAAAAAATGTTGCCAAGTTCTCTAAAACTTAGATAGCTAAATGGGTTTTAATAAAAATAACTTGCTGGTGGAGGGTATTTAAGATTCGGCATAGCCGAATATAGCACTCTTACTTGTTTTATTGTTTAACTTATTGTAGATTTTTTATCGATTTAACAATAAATTTAAATTTTATATTTTTGATATAAAACTCGATTTGTATGGAAAATATGAATGATTACGGATCTTTAAGGAGCGAACAACGGACCCGATAGTGGCCTAGGTTTATTTCTTCGGATTTTATGTAGTATACATCCTCCTATCAACCTAACCTAACGGATCTTTATTGTTTGCCCGAATTGAGAGTTATATAAATATAAATTTTAAGGGGAGATATGAATGATTTTCTAGATGGATTTGTAGATTTAAGTTTAAAATTCGAATTTTTGTGAAAATGTAATATGAATATATCATTTACCCTATTTTAGGATCGTAGGAAACTACATCCGATTCTGATTTAAAATAGTTATTTTCTGATAAACAGCAGATTACAGGTTTTGAAATAAAAATAGTTTTCCGGTGGAAAATATAAGTGATGGGAGTCTTATATATGGATCTACAACAATATAATTTTGATAAAAAATGTTCATATGCTATTTTCTCGATCGTAGTAAACTACATCCGATTCTGTTTTCAAATAGTTATTTTTTGAGGATATACAGCCGATTACAGGTTTTGAAATAAGAATAGTTTTCCGGTGGAAAATATAAGTGATGGGAGTATTATATACGGATCTACAACCGATTTTACGCTTTAGATGAAAATCGATTTTTGATAATATATTAAATTGATTACAGATTTTTATTTTACGTAATCGTAAAGTTAGTTAAACATTATAGAGTTTTCAAATAAAAATAAATTTTTGATTAAAAATTTAACTAAATAATAATTCTTATATAATATAAGAAGTATATATCATGATCTGAACATAAAAATATGCGTAGCATCCAATCAATATAATATAGAGTCTTTTTTAACTTCTGAGGTTATACCTATTAATATGCCGAATTTTATGTAAACCTGTTTAGTAGTTATGTAGTGAAAGAGTAAAAAGAGTGTCATATATATTTATTATTAAATACATATTATACGTTTTGAAGATGTAATGTTTCGTAATGTTCATTCCACAACATTCATTATAATAGTTTTTATGAAAATCGGATCAGAAGTTTTTTGTATGCCTGAACGTAACTTTGGTTTAATAATTGTTTTACAAAAAGTTGGTGTAAAAAGGGGCATGGCGTCCAATCCAGATTCTGAGGTCAGACCTATTGGTATACCAAATTTCATGAAAATCGGTTCAGTAGTTTTCTGTAAGTCTCGAATGGAAATTTTGTATGACAATTATATAGAAAAAAAGTGAGAATAAGAAGAATCGTGACGTCAAATCATCACCTTAGAATAGAACTATTAGTGTTCTAAATTTCATGTAAATCGGTTCAGTAGTTTGTCCGTGAAAGCGTAACAAACAGACATTCTCTTTCATATAATTATAGGATAATATATAGGTAAGGATAATTTTATAAAAAGTGGGCGTAGAAAGGGGCGTGTCATCGGATCACTATCTCATATATAGCCCATAGTTTTTTCAGACTTATAACTATCGGTATGCAAAATTTCAGGTAAATGGGTTTAGTAGTTTTTGCAAATTGTGATTGTAAAATTGGTGTAATAATAGTTTTACAAAAAGTGGGCGTAAAAAGGGGCGTGGCATCCGATCAAGATCTTATATAGCCTATTGTTCCTTTTGGGGCTAGACCTATTAGCGGTCCAAATTACATGTAAATCGGTTCAGAAGTTTTGCCGTGAAAGCGTAAGAAACAAACAAACAAACAAACAGTCTGTTTTATATATATATAGGATATACATGCATTTGCAGATATACCTAGTATGGGGATATGACCAATTATGGACCGATCGTAAAAAATCTTTAAGTAACATTTCTGTATATAGAAGCTATATTTCAGTTGAATTTTGTATCTATATCGTAATTTAGTAATAAGTAATGTGTGTTTAAGAGATTTTCGGAAGGGAACCTTGTATGGGACCGATCGCACTCATATTATGAACCAGTCGTGAAAAAATCTTAACTAATATTTGTGCAAAATTTTGTATCAATAGCTTCTTTGGTAATGAGTAATGTGGGTCTAAGAGATTTTCGTAAGAGGGCCTTGTATGGGAGCTATGACCAATTAAGGACCGATCGGGAAAAAATTTCACAGTAACATTTCTGTATATAAGATCAATACTTGTAGCAAATTTTATATGGATATCTTAATTATGCAATGAGTTATGTGCCTTTAAGTGATTTTCGGGAGGGGACCTTGTATGGGAGCTATGACCAATTATGTACTGACGGAATTTATTAACAATAATCTCATTTTCCAGAAATATGTACTTTTGTATGGGAGATTATGGATTGATTATGGATTGATTCCGGCAGTTTTCAACAAGAATAAAGTTCTCATGTAAGAGCAAATGTGTGATGATTTTCATGTAATTATATTGCATAGTTTTCGTGAAAATTGCATCAAAATGTGTAAAAAATGCTTATATTTTTCTGAGTTGTTTTAAATTTAGATTCATAACTTTTCCCGACGTAAACCGATTTTGCTCATTTTCAATACCAGACTGCCTAGGAGTATAGGGAATATTCTGGCCAAATTTTAATAATTTATTTTACTTCGTTTTTACGTGAGCGTGTTTTACACAGACAGACAGACGGACATAGCTAAAACGACACAGAATTTCATAAGGACCAAGAATATATATACTTGGTTGGGTCTCAAATGAATATTTCTTGGCGTTACACACGGAATGGAAAAGATATATATACCCTCTATCACCACTCATGGTGGCGGAGGGTATAATAATCAAAATGATTTATCTATACACAGAAAATACTCATGTCGAGTTTAATAATAAATTGTGGTATTAAGAGGTATTAAGTGCTTTTCAGAAGTGAACCTTATATGGGAGGTAGTTATGGACCGATATGGAAAATGTTCAAGAATGATATATATATATATATATATCTATATATATATATCTATATATATATATATATATATATATATATATATATATATATATATATATATATATATATATATATATATATATAAATATATGGTATATATATATAAAATTTTAAAGGAAATTAGGCAGCTAATTTACTGTAAATTAAAAATTACGTTTAATTTAACTCCCTTAAAATTACGAAAATAACAAAAAAAAAAAAAAACAAAAGTCGTAACAAAATAACTTTTTGGTGAAATCAAAAATAATTCTTGTATATTACTAAATAATCTTGTTACGAAAAAAATTCGTTACTTTCGTTAAATATTACATGCCTTAACGAAATTACTTTTTGTAAAAGAAAACAAAGTTTCTTAATATATACGAAAAAAATTATTACGACAGGCTTTCGTACTTTCGTAAAATTAGATAAGGGGTTGATTAAACAATATTTCGTATTTGTTAATGCCAAAAATATATACTACCTTACGGTAATACAAACTTTCGAACGATGGATTAAAATCGCTAAACTAATCATACATGAAAGCTGCACGCTGCGAATAACTCATTATTCTTGTACAATATATTTAACGAAAATGGTAATTCGCCACTTTTTGGGAAAAAAATGCGTTTTCCGTTTTACGCGACATATTAGAATTTTTCAACCTCAGGTTTTGATCGCATCTTTGTTACTGGTACAACCAACAATTAAATTACAATAAATGAACTGAAATTAATTCCAATTTCGTTGTCTTTTATTTATCATTCTTCTACAAACTACATTTGCTTGGAGTGTCTGGCTGAGAGTTGCTAACATTTTCTCATCTTCCATCCACTTCTACAGTCCAAGTTAACATTGATCCATCGATCCGGATAACATTGGGAAATATTAATATTCTCAGAGATTTCCAGTATATTCCAAGGAATTGACTTAAAAGGTTTGTTGTAATTTGCTTAATTTATTTGGATTTGATAGTGCTAACGCAAGAGTGTTTTAATAGCATTTGCTTTGTCCATTTGAAGACAATAAATGTATGATTGTGACACGGAAGAATTATTAATTTAATTTATTAATTTAATTATAAAAAAAAAAAGGAATTAAGTACAAGTGCTTATGATTTTAATAAAAATAAGGTGCGTGAGCAATTTTAGCAACAATTATAAGCGATTAATGGGACAGTTCTACGAAAAATTTCAGAGAAAAATGAGATTCGCTATACGCTGGTGAGTTAAAGAAAGAATAAAAGAACCTCGGAATAATTAGTTTTTAATATCTATACGATATAGTTCAAAAAAATAAAATAAAAATTTTAATAAAAAGGTACAAAGTTCAACCATTTCCAACAGTTGGAGACCTTTATTGGAGACTTTACATGCATACGTTCAGCTATTTAAATAACTATTTTTTTTGCTCATTTTTGTAACATATATTCAGCTATTTAAATATATATTCTCTTTGGCTTGTGTTTACTAAAAATCTTCTACGAAATTGAAATCTTCGGATCTCTTTCAATTGTACACTTTTCATATTCAGGTATTCAAATAACTATTCTCTCGGCAAAATTTTTGGTATTTTTTTGTCGTACATTTCTCTGTTAGTTTCTTGTAATTTAAAGAGTTCAAATTACTTTTTTTTTTGATAAACAGTTATTTTCGGTTATTGCTTCATATATTGCTCTTAAGAACGCTCATTACCTGCATAGGCAACTTCGTGATTAACCAGGCATGTAAATTTTTAATTTGTACTTAATTCTATTTAGAGGAAAGATTAAACTTTCTTTTACAATACTAAATTCCGTTCATTTGTCTGTAAACAAATGTGGATCTCTTTATATATATATAGATATTACAGAATTTACCATCCCTGCAATATTACATTTTTTTAATTCTCCCTCTGTTTATTACATACTCTCACATTGGAACTCTAGTATTGATGTTGTAATCATTTGTTTGTGATCGAACAATTGTGATGAATATTATAGCATATTTCGTTTATCTATGAATATATGGTATTTTGGTTTGAAATTTCTGCAAAAAAATACAATATTCACTCGATAGTAATTCTTAATACATAGTTAATTTTTCTTTATAAATTCTATGTGAAATTTTTCAATAAAAAAAAAAAAATTACCTACGAAAGTTTCATAAATTTCTATTATAAAGTTGACCGCTTGTTTCTTTTCTTTTATTACACTGTGAGAACAAATATTGTCGTGCTATATATTGTCCGTACGCTACTCGACTATCTTGATCATTTTTATTTGCTGTTAATCGGCTCTGAAGGGAGGTTTCACTCTCTTTTAGAATTGGATTCGACTGTTCGTACGGTTCTTAAAGTGTTAAATATTTAATGGAATTCCAATAGCCTATATTTTAATAGGTTATTAATCTCTAGTTCTTACAAATGTTTCTAGTGTTGAAACATATCTTTAATTTCTATTTGAATTCTCATGAATAATTTCTTATTAGTTTGCACAGAAAAAATAAAATCAGATCTTAATCACGAATAAATTTTATTATATTATAATTTTCTATTTCTATTACTAACTATTTTATTGAAAATTTAATAAATTAATCCTAAAAAAAAAAAAAAAACAAAACATTGAATTCATAAAAATTCGAATAATCTTAGATTATTCTTAATCAATCTTCTAACTAAAATTTTTTGTAACAATCTGTGGAGATTTCCATCTTCTGTATATCGATTGCCCACATAAACATTTTCATTGTATCTTTTGTTCAACATTTCGGAATAGTAATAGAAAATCCAAACTCTATTGATCATTTGAATCTATTTTATACATATATGCCATTTCTGTTCAATCTCACCTGAATTCAATCACTACTTCACAAACTATGTCTTTGGACAACTTTATTCGCTTAGCAGATAGTTTGGTGGAATTCGATTCTGAGTTTAATGAAAACAGACTTCCCATATCGTCATGTCATGCTGTGGAAGTTCATAAACTTGAGATCAAATCCACATGGTCTAGAATTAAGACGGCATATGACAAATTTTTAGCGGACAGAGATAATAACGACGACGAAGATGATAGCCCCGTTGATTTAGACACGTTCCGTACTAAATACAAGACCACCTATATAACTTATTGTAATCTGCTGGCAAAACTTTCGGAATTAGCTGAGAAACTTCGACAAGATGCTTCCTCCAAATATGATAGTTCCCCTATTCCTACACATTCAATAGAAATCAGTCGCTTAAATACGGATTCTTATAGTTTCAATTTACCACCATGTGATATTGAAGTATTCAATGGAGACTATATGCTATGGCCTACATTTCGTGACTTGTTCACGGCCGTATACATAAAGAATTCCAGGTTAAGTTCTGTTGAGAAACTATTTCATTTAACACAAAAAACTTCAGGAGAAGCCCGTGAAATTGTACAAAAAAGCCCATTGACAAATATGGGATTTGACTTAGCCTGGACTAATCTTTGTACACGTTTTGAAAATCGTCGAATTTTAGTCAATTTGCAATTGAAAGTCCTTTTTAATCTTCAGTCGATTTCATCCGAATCCGGAATTGCACTCAAACAACTGCAACGCGATATTAATTCTAGTATTTCGGCTCTAAAGATGTACGATATCGATGTTGAAAGTTGGGATCCGATATTCGTTTTTTTGTGTTCAAATCGACTCCCTGACACTACTCTTACATTGTGGGAACAAGGTCTGACAGATAAAACTAGCATTCCTAAATGGGCAGATCTTGACTCATTTCTGACAAATCGGTATCGGACACTTGAATCTGTAGCAGAGTTGCGTAAAACAAATACGAACTCCAAAGTATCTCTTTCGACAAGAAAAATTAACAGTTTTCAAAATAATATAGCAGCTCCAAGATGTCCTCTTTGCCCCAATGAATTTCATGTAATAAGAAAGTGTCCAAGGTTTTTAGAAATGGATTACCCTCAGAAATTCGGTCTAATAAAAAAACTAAGTCTATGCCTAAATTGTTTTTCAAAATTACATTTAGTTAAGAATTGCAATAGTAAGAATAGTTGTGGTCACTGTAGAAAGCGTCATAATACCTTGCTTCACAGGGATAACTCTGACCCTAACGAGTTAAGTGAAGGTACCACTTCAAATTTAAACCCAAACTCAATACCTTTCGTACAAAGTGATAGTGATCCAACTACATCCACAACAAGTTCAGGAGTTTCGATACAGAATTGTTTTTCAATGAATTCGAATGGTGTCCTTTTAGGAACTGCCATAGTTAACATTAGTCATATGGACATAAAGTTTCGGGCACGTGCTCTAATTGATTCGGGATCAGAGGGAACTTTGATATCCGAACGCTTGTTCAACCGATTAAAATTGCCATTTAGGAAGACAACAGCTACAATCTCAGGGCTAAACAATACAGTATCTGCTACTGTACGGAAAGAATGTTGCTTTGGCTTAAGTTCTCCTTTGTATAGTGGAAGTCAAATTTCTGCAAAAGCTTTAGTTGTTCCCCATTTAGCAGAAAATATTCCGTCACAAACATTTCTTCCTTCATCATTCTCGGACTTACCTAAAATTCCTCTTGCTGATCCTTTATTTCATAACAGTGCGAAAATTGACATTTTGTTAGGTGGCGATTTGATTCCTTCAATTATGTGTTCCGGAGTAAGGACGTCTGTTTGTGGATCTTTAATGGCTCAAGAGACCATATTTGGCTGGATTCTAACAGGGCCCGTTTCGACAAAATCTACAAGTTCAAATTCAAATATTGTTTCTTATTTCTGTGAAATTGCTTTGGACAAGGAAATTTCCAAATTTTGGGAGGTGGAGGATCTTCCTCGGGAAAGGTTTATATCTCCATCAGACAAAAAGTGTGAGGAATTATTCAAAATGACGACAAGGAAAAGTCCGGAAGGAAGATATATCGTTTCTTTACCCTTCAAGGAGGGATATCCTGAGAAATTGTGCTTAGGTAAATCTCGGAATAGTGCTTTGGCTCAATTTTTTCGGAATGAATCTAGACTTCTCCGGGACCCATCGTTAAAATCGGAGTATGATAGAGTCGTCCAAGAATATGAAGACTTAAATCATATGTCCAAAGTTTGTGATGAGTCCTTAAATGAGTCCTTGACCTACTATCTTCCTCATCATGCCGTCATAAAGCCCGAAAGTACTACCACTAAAGTTCGTGTAGTATTTAATGCCTCATCCCCGTCATCAAATGGTTTAAGTTTAAATGATATTCTATACCCGGGTCCTATTTTACAAAGTGACTTACCACTTTTAATTCTTAAATGGCGTTTTTTTTCGTTTTGTATTCAATGCGGACATACAAAAAATGTACCGACAAATCTTAGTTGAACCTAAACATACGCCTTTTCAAAGAATATTATTTCGAAAAAATCCTAACAGTTCTGTTCAAGATTATCAATTAAACACTGTAACATTTGGTGTCAACTGCGCTCCGTATCTCGCTATTCGAACGCTAATTCAGTTAGCTGAAGATGTTGAACTAGAAAATCCATCCGCCAGTAAAATTCTGAAGAATTCAATGTATGTAGATGATGTCTTGGCAGGGGAGCACACTATTACAGCTGCAATCAAAGCAAAAAATAACCTTATACATGCTCTAGGGTCAGCTGGTTTTTCTTTACGGAAATGGACAGCCAATGTGAAAGATATTCTCGCCGATCTCCCCTCAAATCACTTACTTCATGAAGACTTCTTGGATTTCGATGATAGAAGTACAGCGAAAACATTGGGCATTAGATGGAATGCGGGCTCAGATTCTTTTTACTTTGTTCCAACAGAATTCACCGAGCCTTTGAAGTTCACTAAAAGAGAAGTTTTGTCACATATTGCCCGTTTGTTTGATCCAGCTGGATGGCTGGCCCCGTGCGTTATCGTGGCAAAAATATTGATGCAACAAATATGGGCAGAAGGAACTGGTTGGGATGAAGTCTTATCTCCTCAATCACTTGCCCAATGGAAAATATTCCAATCGAATTATTCGTACATAAAAGATATTCATATTCCTAGATGGATAAATTTTGTTCCGAACTCCAACATTCAATTTCATGGATTCTGCGATGCCTCTGAAAAGGCCTATGCAGCGGTATTGTACATACGAATATCGAACAATGACACTGTATTCACACATTTGATCTCTTCAAAAACTAAAGTGGCTCCTTTAAAAACTATTTCTATACCACGTTTGGAACTTTGTGGAGCTGCCCTTCTCGCGGAAATGATTGATTCACTTCTTCCAAAACTGGACATCGAAAGATATGAAACTGTTTGCTGGACAGATTCCACGATCGTTCTATCTTGGTTGGCTAAACCTCCGTGTTTCTGGCAAACCTTTGTCGCGAATAGAATATCGAAAATATGTCAAATTATCGATCCTTCACTTTGGCATCATGTGGCATCGGAAAACAATCCTGCTGATATTGCAAGTCGTGGCGTTTTGCCGCAAGAAATGGTTCATAATGATCTTTGGTGGAAAGGACCTACATTTCTCCGATTTCCAAATGAAATGTTTCAGGATTTTGATCATATTCTAGAAACAGATCTGGAAAAGAAGCCAACAAGGGTTTGTTTTTTGTATTTTTCAAACTTCGAAGACATTCTGGAAAGGTTTTCGTCATTCGCGAGAGCTATTCGTATTACTGCATACATTTTCAGATTCTTCTACAGGACCCATCCCAGATATAAGTCAATGTTTTCGAGACCTACTATGACGATTACTGGCTCAGAGGTCAAAGAGGTTCGTGATCGACTTATAATAATGTGCCAAAAAGCATGGTATCCGGATGAATACAAACAATTAAAGGAGGGACAATCCATATTATCTTCCAGTCAATTGCTTAATCTTAATCCATTTCTTGATCCAGAAGGAATAATTCGCTCCTGTGGTAGACTAGTCTCATCTTCAGGACTTACCTACAACGAAAGACATCCCATCTTACTGCCATATAACTGTCAATACTCTCGTTTACTAGTTAAGTTCGTTCATGATATCACGCTTCACGGTGGCAATCAGCTGGTCCTTCGGATCATAAGAACTCAATATTGGATTCCAAAAGTAAAGAATCTAATTAAAACGACTATTAACAAATGTAAGTCCTGTATTATTTATAAGAAAAGATGCCACAGGCAAATTATGGCAGCCTTACCTCCAGAAAGATCTGAGTTTTCACGTCCCTTTACAAATACTGGCCTCGATTTTGCAGGGCCATTTGACATTAAGAGTTATGTGGGCAGAACTTGTCGGATATCTAAAGGCTATGTTTGCATTTTCGTTTGTTTTTCCACTAAAGCAATCCATTTGGAAGCTACGTCTGATTTATCTACTTCTGCATTTCTGGCCGCATTTCACCGATTCGTTTCGCGACGTGGTTGCCCTCTTCATTTATATTCAGATAATGGAACTACCTTCGTTGGTGCATCTAAAACCCTCGCCAGAGAATTTCTACAAACTTCTCATCAACTTGTTTCCTCTCAGTTTCACCACCACAATATTACATGGCATTTTATTCCTCCAGGTGCACCCCATATGGGAGGCTTATGGGAAGCTGGCGTAAAAAGTTTTAAATCCCATTTCCGGAAGGTCGCTAAAGATTTCAAATACACATTTGAGGAATTCAGTACGCTATTATCTAGGATAGAAGCATGTCTGAACTCTAGGCCTTTATCTCCGATGTCCCAGGATCCTTCTGATCTGAGCGCACTGACTCCTGGTCATTTCCTCATTGGAGCACCTATATTAGCCCCGTTAGATCCGTCTATCGATGAAACGCGTTTATCTCTTATAAATAGATGGCAGAAATTAAAACTTGTCCACCAACATTTCTGTAGTCGATGGAAAAATGAGTATTTAAAGGAACTTCATAAACGTGTTAAATGGCAAAAGCCTGAAGATGATTTAAAAAAAGACACATTAGTTGTAGTTAGAGACGAAAATCTTCCTTCAAATCTTTGGCGTCTCGGACGAATAACAAAGACTTACTTGGGCTCTGATAATAAAGTCAGAGTTGCTGATGTCTATACCCAAAAGGGCATTATTACGCGTCCTATCACAAAACTTGTAGTTCTAAATTCTTCCTAATGATATCCAAATCACATGAACCCCATGTCCATTCACCCATTTATTAAACAACGCACTATCAAATACCAATATAAAGCAAATTTACAAACCCGTTAATTCAAATTGGAGTTATCTTATATATCATTTTAACGTTAATACACTGATATTATAATAATCTATATACAAAATTTTCTAGTTCTTGTCGATAATGCCGAATCGCATAGTTCGTGGAAGGAAAACTGCATCGCTTAAATATAAGATCGCCAACGAATCAAGAGCAGCTAACAAGCCCAAGTCATATCTGTGCCGGATCTGTAAAGAGGCCCATGGGTTGCGCAGGTGTAAAAGGTTCCTACGCATGAACATAAAGGAACGAATTCAAGCTGTTCGAAAGTATAAATATTGTTCGAATTGTTTGGCGCACAACCACTCTCATGGAAGCTGTTTTACAAAACTCGGATGCAAACACTGTAAGAAGTACCACCACACTCTCTTACACGTTAATTCACGTTTGCGTAATGATTTTCAATTATCTCCATCACCATCGTTGTCGTCATCCCGATCACCAACACCTGAACCCAACACTTCTACAGAATTCACACAAAATATACCAACGCATTCCTCATTCGTTGACAAGCCATCGTCACTTTCAGCAGTCATACGACAAAACACTATAATTTTGCTTCCTACGGTTCTTGTTAAAATCGGATCAAAAACATCTTATGGGCGTTGTCTCCTCGATTCAGGATCCTCAATAAGCCGTGTATCTAAACAACTAGTTGACAAGTTAAGCTTGACGTGCTACTCTTTGAAAGATGAGACTATTTGTCCTCTAATACTTAAATCTCGATTCAATTCCGATTTAAAAATTGAAGGAACCTTCAGAGTGGATAATAGAATCACTATGCTAACACCAGCACAATCATTCCCTAAATCTCTAAAGAACCATTTTCGCGATCTTTTTTTGGGAGACCCTAATTTTCATGAATGCAGCGGAATTGATATTGTAGTCGGTGTTGATATGTACCCCAAGGTAATCGAGGAGGGAGTATTCTCAAGAATTGGTTTACCGACAGCTCAGCGAACTATATTCGGGTGGATAATTTATGGACCTTACTCTATCTAAAGATAAACATACAACAGCCGTATCATTACTTTACTTTTTTTAATTCTTTGCATTTTTATTTATAAACATGTGTACAATTACAGCTAAAACCTTTAGATATTGAATTATTTTTACTTGAATTGAAAATTAAAATTTAAAACTAATATACTATTAATAAGTAACTGCCAGTAACATCGTGAATAAGGAAAAACGTACTTCGATAATATTTTTGACTTTCATTTTTGACCCTTCATTGCACATCCTGCAAGGGGGGGTGTAATGTTAATGCCAAAAATATATACTACCTTACGGTAATACAAACTTTCGAACGATGGATTAAAATCGCTAAACTAATCATACATGAAAGCTGCACGCTGCGAATAACTCATTATTCTTGTACAATATATTTAACGAAAATGGTAATTCGCCACTTTTTGGGAAGAAAATGCGTTTTCCGTTTTACGCGACATATTAGAATTTTTCAACCTCAGGTTTTGATCGCATCTTTGTTACTGGTACAACCAACAATTAAATTACAATAAATGAACTGAAATTAATTCCAATTTCGTTGTCTTTTATTTATCATTCTTCTACAAACTACATTTGCTGGGAGTGTCTGGCTGAGAGTTGCTAACATTTTCTCATCTTCCATCCACTTCTACAGTCCAAGTTAACAGTATTATACACGAAATACGAAAGTATATATTACGAAAAAAGTAGTGACGAAATTTTTTTTCGTAAAGTTAAGCATGGATTATTTTCAGTATATATATATATATATATATATATATATATATATATATATATATATATATATATATATACATATATATTGTTACGCGCGGACGTAGCTCTTGTTTTGCACTCATCATAACACCTGGGTACGCTTGCATTTAACACGACCTAGCTCGTCCGATATGGGTGGATTCTTGGTGCCATGATTATGTGAAGTCCGCCGCAGTACACAAAATTTCCGTACCCATATAAAATAAAATAACTTCACATACAAGTTTCCAAATCAGTCGTCACCGTCCGCACAGTCCTAGATATTACCGACTGGCATGACCAAACCCTCCCGTCCATGCTGTAATGGCCTTACCATTTCTTAATTTCTCTACAGCCCCTACTTCTGAGTCTCCGTCCGTTTTAGTCTGGTTGGTTCGTCCTCACCTCGTCCGTCTGCTTATTTCGTCTGGTTTGCTCCCTCATCATACACACATTCACAGTTATTTAATCTTTCATTGTAATTGAATTTTCTCTTTTATTATTCATTTCATAAATTCAAAGATAAATTTTGTTTTAGTAAATATTTTACACATTGTTTGTCTTATTTTATCTAGCGTAACTCTAGGATCTTTCTTTTCCTTTTTCCATTAATGAATTAATTTGATTTTATCGCATAACACTATCCTTTGACCGTGTTATGTGATTTTAATTTAAACATTGAAATTCATTCTCTTAATTCTATATAATTCCCATATAAACGCAAAACTTACTTATAACAACTGCACGATATAGAATTATTGTGAATTACAATTCAAATTTTAAAATTACAACTCGTTTATGGGTTAAATCTACATTTGTTTAGTTAGTTTCCTTTCTGTTTTTATTCTTAACATTTTTTCCTTTGTTTCGTTAGTTATCATTCTTATTATTTACATTTTTTTAACTCACTGCGTTTCGTTTACTTATTCCATTCCCTTGCCATCATAAGGTACATGTGTGTTGACTATTTCAAATGCCCCATAACAACAACAATTAGACGTTTACTGCGCTCATTCTCTATTTCTTTGATGCAACCGTCTCTCTCAACCAAAGAACACAAGAAAATTACGTAAACAACAACAACGTTATAAGAGATCAATCGACTCGTGGTGTTTCTTTTTATACCCTCCACCACCATCAGTGGTGATAGAGGGTATATATAAGTTTGTCATTCCGTGTGTAACACCAAGAAATATTCATCTGAGACCCAACAAAGTATATATATTCTGGGTCCTTATGAAATTCTGAGTCGATTTAGCTATGTCCGTCTGTCCGTCCGTCTGTCTGTCTGTGTAAAACACCCTCACGTTAAAACGAAGCAATATAATTTAACCAAATTCACCCAAAACATTCACTATTATCCGGTACAGTTTGGTATTGAAAATGAGCAAAATCGGTTCACATCGGGAAAAGTTATGAATCAAAATTTAAAACAACCTCGAAAAAAATAAGCATTTTTTACACATTCTGATGTAATTTTCTTGAAAACTATGCAAGATAATTCCATGAAAATCACCATACATTCGTTTCTACACAAGATCTTGATCCCTGCTGAAAATTGCTAGAATCGGTCCACAATTTCATATACCTCGCATAACTACCGTCACAATGAAGATATCTTCACAAAATTTTACAGATTAAAATGTTTTGTCAATAGAATTCATTCAGAGAAAAAATTTTATGGATCGGTCCATAATTGGACATAGCTCCCATACAAGGTCCCCTCTCGAAAATCACTTAAACGTGCATAACTCATTACTAAATTAAGATATCCATATAAACTTTGGTACAAGTATTACCCGTATGCCTAGAAATATTGCTGTGAAAGTTTCTTCCGATCGGTCCAAAATTGGCCATAGCTCCCATACAAGGTCCCCTCCCGAAAATCACTTAAACGCGCATAACACATTACCAAATTAAGATATAAATATAAAATTTGGTTCAAGTATTACCCATATGCATAAAAATATTACTGTGAAATTTTTTTCCGATTGGTCCATAATTGGTCATAGCTTCCATACAAGGTCCCCTCCCGAAAATCACTTAAACGCGTATAACTCATTATTAAATTAAGATATCCATATAAAATTTGGTATAAGTATTGCCCGTATGCATAAAAATATTACTGTGAAATTTTTCTCCGATCGGTCCATAATTGGGCATAGCTCCCATACAAGGTCCCCTCTCGAAAATCACTTAAACGTGCATAACTCATTACTAAATTAAGATATCCATATAAACTTTAGTACAAGTATTGCCCGTATGCCTAGAAATATTGCTGTGAAAGTTTTTTCCGATCGGTCCAAAATTGGTCATAGCTCCCATACAAGGTCCCCTCCCGAAAATCACTTAAACGCGCACAACTCATTACCAAATTAAGATATAAATATAAAATTTGGTACAAGTATTACTCATGTGCATAGAAATATTACTATGAAAGTTTTTTCCGATCGGTCCATAATTGGGCATAGCTCCCATACAAGGTCCCCTCCCGAAAATCACTTAAACGCACATAACTTATTACTAAATTAAGATATCCATATAAAATTTGGTATAAGTATTGCCCGTATGCATAAAAATATTACTGTGAAAGTTTTTTCCGATCGGTCCAAAATTGGTCATAGCTCCCATACAAGGTCCCCTCCAGAAAATCACTTAAACGCGCATAACTCATTACTAAATTAAGATATAAATATAAAATTTGGTACAAATATTACTCATATGCATAGAAATATTACTGTGAAAGTTTTTTCCGATCGGTCCATAATTGGTCATAGCTCCCATACAAGGTCCCCTCCCGAAAATCACTTAAACGCGCATAACTCATTACTTAATTAAGATATCCATATAAAATTTGGTACAAGTATTACTCATATACATAAAAATATTACTGTGAAATTTTTTTCCGATTGGTCCATAATTGGTCATAGCTTATGTTTTTTTAAAAAACATAAAAAATTTGTTTTTTTTTTTAATTCGCAATCTTTTTCTAAATTTACAATAATTATTTTAAAAGAACTAAAATATTTATGTCTTTAAAAAAATCGTAAAATGAACAAATTTTTTTTCTAAAATTATATAAAATTATTTTGCATTCTACTAAAATATTTCGTACAATTTCGTATATATTACGAAAGAATTTCGTGGTGCGAAACCACGAAGCATTTCGTACAATGTACAATATTTTTCGTGTATATTAGGCATGGGTTATTTTCAGTGTAGTAATTATTATCTAATCAAAAAAGAACTATTATTAAAGCTCTATAGGATAAGAATTCATGCTTGAAATTGGTTCGTTTTTTTGAGTGAAAAATTTGGCGTAAATTGATCTGTATTACGATTTCACCTGAGAAAAAGCGTGGAAAGGTAACAGATAGTTGTCATCTATGGAAAACTATCACTTTTAAAGACCGTAACATGATTAAATTGTTCAAAATCGCCTAACGAAAGATGTCAGTGGACGTTGCTAGTTGCGAAAATGAGCTATGGGTGACTCTATTGGAGTTCAAATTGCCCGCAGAAGGTTTAACAAAGTATAATTTGCTTGGAAAATGATTCACAAAGGACTTCCAGATTAGTAGAGTCAATAAAAAGTACCGCTTTGAGTTTGAGAAATATGTTAAGCATTGGTCAGGTGGTACTGTAAATGCTTGACATATAATCAGTGATTTCATTGCGAAAATCTCGCTTCTTGCACCACTCCAAAATGAATTTTTCGACATATGTGACTATTAGACGAATGTATTGTCTTTGTCTAGGACATCTAGTAAGAAATTTATGGTATCGGAGCCAAATAAATTTTATTTGATCACGTCGCACAGTGGTATAGGAAAAAAAAAGAGGGAAATAATTCGGTAACTTCTAAACGGTTAATCCGATTTTAATGAAATTTGGTATGCACAAAGAGGAGGTGTTGTCGAGTTTAGGTTTTGAATTTGGACCTTATAGGCCAACCAGGGGCCCGGCGGGGGGTCCTCAAATTAGGACACCTCGGCTATGTTAAATTTTTAAAACGATCCTATTTCTTCATTTGAGTTCCGATTTAAAAAAAATTTCGTATATAGAATCTCCTCATCGAGCACTATAAAAAATGTCGTCGTAGCAGTAAATTATCTCTTATAGTTTAGGAGATATTCGCATTTGAATATTAAAATTTTAAAATTTTTACCGTCCTTACTTTAGTTTTTTTGATAATAGCAGGTCCAAATATTTCCGATTTTCGCCATTTTTTTTATTTGCTTAACAACAAGTTTATATACCAAGCAGTGAAAGAATTATGTAAAAATCATGACTGAGTCCAAAGTTATAGGCATTTAAATTTAAAAAATTAAAAAAAGGCGATTTTTTGTCATTTTTTTGGGAAAAAAGTATCTTTTTCTTTTTAAGTTATCTAAAAAGTTTCTAAGAAGATGTATATAGAATTTATACTTTTTGGAAAGCTGACTTTACATAAAATACGATAAATGAAACAAAACCTAAAAATTTTTGATACCGAGGGGACCAGGTCCATCCAAAAAAACCCTATTTTTTATGGAAAATTAAATTTTGAGCAAAAATTCTCAAATCGCATAGTCGATATCAAATTATAGTGACCTGTTTTATATGACCCAATAAGTTCTTAATCATTTTGTAACGGGTTTCGATAACCCCGCCCCTGGTATGGATATAATAGGCAAAAAACCAAAAAATCACATTTTTGGGATTTTTTAAAACTTTTTTGGGAATTCCGGGATTTCTAATAAGAAAATTCGAAATTTTTATTTAATTTTGGATTTTGAGTAAAAAAATCTACCTAACTGTAAAATTTCATCAAAAAATATTCATAAATAAAATTTTTATTGCAATTTGAAAAATTTGTATCTTCGCAAAAACTGAATAAAAAACATTTTTTAATTTTTTTTAAAAAAAGTATTCCGCGAATTTTTTAATTTTCAAAAATTATATACAGTTTTGAAAAATAGACAAAATTACCTTTCCATTGATATATAACATGCCTACCTAATGTTTTTTAAGTGACAAATTAATTAGGGAAAACTCAACATCTTTTAGAAAATTTACCTAGCACTATTATTTTCATCCATATATGTAACAAATTTAAGAGTTAACCTTATGGATGAAAATAATAGTGCTAGGCAAATTTTCTAAAAGATGTTGAGTTTTCCCTAATTAATTTGTCACTTAAAAAACATTAGGTAGGCATGTTATATATCAATGGAAAGGTAATTTTGTCTATTTTTCAAAACTGTATATAATTTTTGAAAATTAAAAAATTCGCGGAATACTTTTTTTAAAAAAAATTAAAAAATGTTTTTTATTCAGTTTTTGCGAAGATACAAATTTTTCTAATTGCAATAAAAATTTTATTTATGAATATTTTTTGATGAAATTTTACAGTTAGGTAGATTTTTTTACTTAAAATCCAAAATTAAATCAAAATTTCGAATTTTCTTATTAGAAATCCCGGAATTCCCAAAAAAGTTTTAAAAAATCCCAAAAATGGGATTTTTTAGTTTTTTGCCTATTATATCCATACCAGGGGCGGGGTTATCGAAACCCGTTACAAAATGATTAAGAACATATTGGGTCATATAAAACAGGTCACTATAATTTGATATCGACTATGCGATTTGAGAATTTTTGCTCAAAATTTAATTTTCCATAAAAAATAGGGTTTTTTTGGATGGACCTGGTCCCCTCGGTATCAAAAATTTTTAGGTTTTGTTTCATTTATCGTACTTTATGTAAAGTCAGCTTTCCAAAAAGTATAAATTCTATATACATCTTCTTAGAAACTTTTTAGATAACTTAAAAAGAAAAAGATACTTTTTTCCCAAAAAAATGACAAAAAATCGCCTTTTTTTAATTTTTTAAATTAAAATGCCTATAACTTTGGACTCAGTCATGATTTTTACATAATTCTTTCACTGCTTGATATATAAACTTGTTGTTAAGCGAATAAAACAAAATGGCGAAAATCGGGAATATTTGGACCTGCTATTATCAAAAAAAACTAAAGTAAGGACGGTAAAAATTTTAAAATTTTAATTTTCAAATGCGAATATCTCCTAAACTATAAGAGATAATTTACTGCTATGACAACATTTTTTATAGAGCTCGATGAGGAGATTCTATATACGAAATTTTTTTTAAATCGGAACTCAAATGAAGAAATAGGATCGTTTTAAAAATTTAACATAGCCGAGGTGTCCTAATTTGATGACCCCCCGCCGGGCCCCTGGTTGGCCTATAAGGTCCAAATTCAAAACCTAAACTCGACAACACCTCCTCTTTGTGCACACCAAATTTCATTAAAATCGGATTAACCGTTTAGAAGTTACCGAATTATTTCCCTCTTTTTTTTTTCCTATACCACTGTGCGACCCAACAACTTTAACACTTTCACCTGTTACCACTTTTAAAAATTTGCTATCGTTTTGTAATGCAATGTTGAATGTGAAATATTTGTTGTAATCTGATATATGTATCACTGAAACGCATGCTCCAGTGTCAACTTCCATCTCGAAATATATATTTTCAATTTAATTATAATCAATAATCCTTTAGAATAGTTAGATTCAAATAAATTTTTTAAATTATTTAAATAATCACTTTCATTGCTACTACTATAGTCAATATTATTAACTCTATTTAAATTCTTATTCTTACGTTCTCTATAATTTCTTTTATATCCCTTTTCGTCATTTTGCTTTGTCCAGCAATTTTTTTCCATGTGCCCATTTCCTCTGCAGTAAAAACAAATGATGTTGTTATAGTCTCTTCTCTGGTTCCAGTCACTCCTACCGGTCTTTCTTTCAGTACCTCTGCTTTGTTGTCGCTCTCTCTGCTTTGTATAATTTCGAGAAGTTGTAGGTTTTTCATGAATTAATTTATGTAGTGTATTATTTCTTAACATCTCTACGTGATTTTGGTTCATGTCAAAAGACAAGGAAAGTTGACATGCTTTTTCAAACGAGGTTACGTTACTATCATTAAGTAGCAGGCTCTGTATGTTTTCATTATTTAATCCACAAACAAATTTAATGAGTAGAGCTTTATCTAGGAATGTTCCAAATTCGCATTCTTGGGACAACTGTTTCAATTTAACAATATAATCTGATATTGCTTCAGACAATTGTTGATCTCTCTTAAAAAATTTAAAACATTCCACAATTACATTTTTCTTGGGTTTAAAATGTAACGACAATGTTTTCACGATCATATCAAATGTATAATCACGCTCGGTTTTTGGTGACAGTATTGAACATAGTGTCTTATATAACTCCGATCCACCGAGGCTTATTAAAAATGATATTTTATCAGCATCCGTTTTTATTTTATTTAAGGACAGCAAATGATTCAATCTGTTGATATATAGATTAAAATCATCACCAATATTATACGCTTCGATTGTACCAACCAAAGCAATTGGAGTTTCTGTCAATTTCCTTTTTAACTTTATACAAGAAAAAAAAAAAAACAAATTTAATTTCAATTAACACTTTCTTTTTGCCTCGTCGCCAAATGTAGTGTCCGATAGTAAAGCATACGACAGTAGTTAAAAGCAGTCCAACCAAAAAATAATTCATTTATTAAAATCATTCATAATTATAACGGTATAACTTAAGAACTAGACTTAAAGAATAGAAGGTAATAAAGAGAGATTATTTATACTGAGTGCTGCATTTATAAATATACATCAACAGTAATATTTCTGTGCATATGAGCAATACTTATTCCAAATTTTATGTGGATATCTTAATTTAGTAATGAGTTATGCGCGTTTAAGTGATTTTCGTGAGGGGACCTTGTATGAGAGCTATGTCCAATTATGGACCCATCCAGAAAATTTTTTCTCTCAATGAATTCTATTAACATAAGATTTTAAGTTGTAAAATTTTGTGAAGGTATCAACATTCTGACGGAAGTTATTAACAAAAAACTCATTTTCCGGGAATATGTACTTTTGTATGGGAGGTATATGAAATTATGGACCGATTCTGGAAAATTACAGCAGGAATCAGGATCTTGTGTAGAGACGAATGTGTGATGACTTTCATGAAATTATCTTGCATAGTTTTCGAGAAACTTACATCAGAATGTATAAAAATGCTTATCTTTTTCGGAGTTGTTTTAAATTTTGATTCATAACTTTTCCCGATGTGAACCGATTTTGCTCATTTTTAATACCAACCTGTACCGGATAATAATGAATATTTTTGCTGAATTTCGTTACTTTCCATTGCTTAGTTTTAACGTGAGCGTGTTTTACACTGACAGCTGGACGGACAGACGGACAAAGCTAAATCGACTCAGAATTTCATAAGGACCCAGAATATATATATTTGGTACGTTTTCGATCTAAAAAAGGTACTTTTTGAAATTTCTATAATATTGAACCTAGAAATATGAAATTAAGTTTGTAGAGCCCCGATTAGGCGAGAACACATAAGACTTTTGGTATTTTTTCGTTCTACAAAAGGTACTTTTTGAATTTTCTATAATATTGAACCTAGAAACATGAATTTTCCATAATATTGAACATAGAAACATGAAATTAAGTATGTAGAGCCCGTATTAGGTTAGAACACATAAAAGGGGACTTTTTGGTACTTTTTCGTTCTACAAAAGGTACTTTTTGAATTTTCTATAATATTGAACCTAGAAACATGAAATTAAGTATGCAGAGCCCGGATTAGGTTAGAACATATAAAAGGGGGCTTTTTGGTACTTTTTCGTTCTACAAAAGGTACTTTTCGAATTTTCTATAATATTGAATCTAGAAACATGAAATTAAGTATGTAGAGCCCGGTTTAGGCGAGAACACATAATAGGGGACTTTTTGGTACTTTTTCGTTCTACAAAAGGTACTTTTTGAATTTTAAGCATGCATGTATGTATATACATTGCATACTTAAGTAAAATTTCATTCCTTAGTATAAACGTAAATTTTGTATAATAATTGTTTTACAAAAAGTTGGCGTAAAAAGGGGCGTGGCGTACGATCCAGATCTTATATAGTTTATAGTTCCTCCTGAGGTCAGACCTATCGGTATACCCAATTTCATGTAAAACTAACACACAAACAAACAGTCTGTTTTATATATATACTAGCCATAGCCAGTGTGCTTTGCTATCCTAAAAGGAATATGTATAAATAAAAATCCCACTTAACGATTTTGAAGATCCTTACTACAATAGTTTTCCAGATTTATAATATTTATGTAACATATGAGAGATATCAAACAAATTATTGCAAGTTCGCCAGTTTCTATCTATCGAAATTGGCGATAGATTTATAAAAAATTTAATAATATAAGAGTTTCCAAGATGCACGAATTTTTATAATTAATTAATATATGTTTTTCCAAGCCACCCATTGAAAGTCCGCCCGTTATGCTCTAAATGTTCACATGAATTATAAAGTTCTTCATGTAAAATTTTAAGATTCTAGCTCTAATAGTTTCTCAGATATACAAATTTTATAAATCAAGTTCTACACTGAAAATAATCCATGCTCAACTTTACGAAAAAAAATCGTAACTTCTATTTTCGTAATATTTACAAAAATTTCGTGTATAATACGAAATATTATTTAATAAAATCCTTTTCTATTTTACGAAAGTACGAAAATGTTTATTTATTTTGTTTTCTCATAAGTATCAAACCCCAATGATCAATTTAGGGTGAAAAGAAAGAACCAAGAAAATAAAAAGAAACAAGAGTTAGAGGTTGGATAAAGAAATTTATTGGGTGCGGTAATGAATATACCTTTTCTCTACGGCTGCCAAAAGAACAAGAAAGCCCAAAAAAATGGGTAGAAAGGAAACAACATGGTAGACATTTTCGGCCAAGTTGTTCACTAGTCTTGACGTTTTGCTTGAGCTCATGCTTGAGCATATATGTGATGAAAAAAGAGGGAAACTTATGCACATCACTGTTTCTTATGCAAAAGTCGATGTTACGACTTTTGGCATTAACATTCCGCTCGCCTTGCAGGATATATGCAATAAAAAAAATCGAACAAGAAACATCTTGGCCATGTCCACGATGTTATTTCTGAAATAAAAATGATAAATTAAGTAGACATTAAAATCTTAAATTACTTGATATAGTTACATTTATGGAATTCATTTTAATGCTTATTTTAAATATAAATTAATTTCAAATTAATTCAAGTAAAGTTTATAATAAATGGGATTGGTTACGTTTTGTAATTTGCTGTATTTTGTAAAAGTGCATTTTTTTTAAAGGAAAATCAAGTTATAGGCTACATGGACCATATATGGCCCAGCCAAAGATCGTACTCTGTGCTGTAGGAAAACCAACTCTAGAGAAAACACCTTGGCATATCACTTTGGGATTCAGATTCAGATTCGTAAAATTTGGAGTCTGCTAAGAACATATCTCTGAAATTCTTTTTGTAAGAGTCTGGAAGCGATTGTGCTGGAGTTCGAAGTGTGATACGGTTATCAACCCAAAAAGTGCCTTCTATTTTCGATGTGGAGTCGTAGCGAGATTTCAAAATCATTGGACATATCGTTTCATCATGTAGTTTGTACGCCGTTAAATCTAATTTGTCGATCAGACGCTTGGACACACGACTGACGGGCGATCCAGAGTCCAACAAACATCTCGCATGCGATGAAGTAGATCCAACTTTAGCAAGCACGGTAGGAAGAAGAATAACAGTGTTTTGTCTTAAAATGTTTGTCAGAGAAGCTGACGAATTCAGCTTTGGAGATTCTACTTTTGATTTGGATGCAGGAGATTTACGTGATCTCGAAGAAGTGGAAGGTTCTAGATCTGGAGACCGTGATCGAGAATATCTGTCCTGGGTAGGAAGAAGATCTGAAGCCAATCGAGTGTTAACATGAAGAAGAGTATGGTGGAACTTGTGGCAGTGTTTACATCCATATTTAGTAAAACATGTACCGTGCGAATGGTCATGTGCCAAACAATTGGTGCAATATTTGTTATCCCGAACGGCGCGAATACGATCAGCGATATTCATTTCTAAGAATTTGCGGCATGTGCGAAGTGGATGTGGCCGTTTGCATAGGCGGCAAGGAAAGGCATTGTACCTTTTAGGTAATCCTAAAGAGATTTGGATTTCGAGGATATTTTGGGCATGATGAGCTAAAAAAAAGAATATGAGGATAATGAAGAGGTTCGGAAGTTTGACTTTAAGATTCGTTAGGGAGCATTACAAGTTTGACAATTGGTCTAGTGATTAAACCACGTTGTGTCAGTACATCTGCCACTCTAACTCGGTTATCCGAGCCGGAATATATTTTGACGACTCGACCAAGTCGCCAAGCATTGGGTGGGAGATTCTCATCCTTAATCACTACCATGGCGCCTGTCTGAAGATTGATTTCGGGTCTTTTCCATTTAACTCTTTTATTCAATTCCTTTAAGTATTCGTTTTTCCAACGGACGCAAAAGTTTTGATGGATAAGCTTTAGTCTTTGCCATCGGTTGGTAATAGCAATAGATGAGTCGTTCACTTGAGGATCGACCGGAGCTAAAATTGGAGTTCCTATCTTGGGGTTAGAGCGCAAGTATCGGTTGGATCGGTAGAAAGGTCTGGAATTCAGACACGATTCAATTCTGGATAGTAGAGTGGAAAATTCCTCGAATGTATACTTATAGTTTCCTGCAACTTTCCGGAAGTGGGCTTTGAAGCTTTTTACTCCAGCCTCCCCCAATCCGCCCATATGCGGAGCACCTGCCGGAATAAAATGCCAAGAAATATTCTTTGGCTAATACTTTCGATGCTCCTACAAAGTTTTTCCCATTATCAGAATGGAGATGAAGTGGACAACCTCGGCGGGAAACAAAACGATTAAAAGCTGCTAGAAATGCCGGTGTGGATAATTCGGAAGTCGCTTCTAAGTGAATCGCTTTCGTGGAAAAACATACGAAAACGCAAACGTATCCCTTAGAAATACGACAGGCTCGACCGGACGTCGAATGGGCCGGCAAAGTCAAGGCCTGTGTGTGTAAAAGGACGACTAAGTTCGGTTCTTTCGCAAGGCAATGCCGCCATTAGTTGTTTTTGGCATCTTTTCTTATATATAAGGCAAGTTTTGCACCGATTAATAGTGACCTTGATCAAGTTCTTTGCCTTCGGAATCCAATATTGAGACCTCAGCAGACGAAGCACGAGTTGATTGCCTCCATGCAAACTTACTTCGTGGACAAAGTTGACAGGAAGCCTAGAAAACTGACAGTTGTACGGGATGATAATTGGATGCTTTTCATTATAGGTTAGTCTAGGAGAGGACTCTAATCGGCCACAGGAACGAATTATTCCTTCTGCATCCAAAAAGGGATTTAGATTCAGAATACTACTGGATTTTGGAATGTCTTGTCTAGCAACTAGAGCTTTGTAATCATTGGGAAACCATGCCTTTTGACAAATGGAGATAAGCTTATCTCGTATGAAATTAATTTCCGAGCTCGTAAGTGTTCTAGTCTCTTTAACGAAATTTGAACGGTATCGAGGATGAGATCGGTAGAAAAACCTGTAAGTATATGCCAATACACGTAATGCTCTATGAAAGGAAGAAAACCGTTCTAACAGATCCTCAAAGTTTGCAAAATAGGAAAAATGGACTTTCAGGGGCTTTACTTCTTGATCTGTTTCGGGTATTCTAGACAAGTCAGACTGAGGCCATTGACTTTCGACAGCCTTAAGCCAACAGGGACCGAACCACCATAAATCATTTCTTACTAGATCTTCTGGATAAACGCCTCGGCTAGCCAGATCTGCTGGATTCATTTCCGAATTTACGTGGTTCCATTTTGGGTAATCGATTATTTGCGTAATTTTCGATACCCTGTTCGCAACAAAGGTTAACCAGTTGCAGGGTGGTTTTGCTATCCACGACAATACTATGGTTGAGTCTGTCCAGCAGAAAACGGAATAGTTTTTGACATCCAGCGTTGAAACCATGTTCTCTATCATTTCTGCTAGAAGGACTGCTCCACAAAGTTCTAATCGTGGGATAGATAATGTCTTTATTGGAGCTACCTTAGTTTTGGACGAAATTAGGTGTGTCGAGACAGAGTTAGCGTTAACTATTCGAACATATATCGCCGCTGCGTATGCCTTTTCGGAAGCATCGCAGAATCCGTGAAATTGTATTTCGAAATTTGGACAATAATCGATCCAACGAGGAATACGAATGGTATTGATAATAGGATAGCTGGACTGGAATATTTTCCATTGATGAAGGGCGTCAGGGGAAATAACATCATCCCAACCAGTTCCGTCTATTCAGATCTTTTGCATTAGCATTTTAGCCAGGACAATGCAGGGTGCTAACCAACCCGCAGGATCAAATAGCTTAGCTATTTGGGACAGAATTTCTCTTTTTGTGAAATTTAAGGATTCCGGAAAAGTCTTTGCAACAAAGTAGAAATCATCCGAACACGCATTCCATCGGATGCCTAAAGTTTTTGTCGAACTACTATCTTCAAATTTCAAGAAATCCTGATGAAGTAGGTGATCTGTAGGAATATCTGTTAAAATATCTTGGGAATTAGATGTCCACTTTCTTAGGGAAAATCCAGCGGATTGCAGAGCTTGAATCAGCTCATTTCTGGCTTTAATGGAATCTACATTTGTATGAGATCCTGCGAGGACATCATCAACGTACATTGGATTTCGTAATATAGAACTAGCTGTAGGATAGATGGATTGAACATCATCTGCTAATTGAAGTAATGTTCGAATAGTAAGGTATGGTGCGCAATTGACGCCGAAAGTGACTGTTTTCAATTCATAATCGCAGATCGGACTGAATTGTTACGGAATAATATTCTTTGATATGGCGTATGTTCACGATTTACCCAAATCTGCATGTACATTTTCTGAATGTCAGCATTGAACACGTATTTGAAAAAACGCCATTTTAGAATAAGAACAGTTAAGTCGTTTTGTAAAACCGGCCCTATGTGAAGCAAAGAATTTAAACTTTGGCCGTTGGATGATGGTGCAGAGGCATTGAACACCACGCGAACTTTGGTAGTCACACTATCTGGTTTGATAACCGCATGATGGGGAAGATAATAAAAATTTGGACTGTTCGATAAGTTGTCAGACTTAACTTTGACCATATGACCAAGATTCTCGTATTCACGGACCACATTGTCATACTCAAGTTTGAAATTTGGTGTTCGAATCAGTCTTGCCTCGCTACGAAGGAACTGTGCCATAGCACTGGACCTCGAATGGCCTACGTTCAATGAATCAGGAAATTCCTCTTTAAATGGAAGAGATACAACATATCTTCCATCGGCATTTCTTTTCGTAGTTCGTTGATAGAATTCTTCACAAGCTTTATCGGAAGGGGATACAAAGTTCTTCCTTGGAAGATTCTCCACCTCCCAAAAGCGTGAAATTTGCTTATCTAAGGAAATTTCACAGAAGTGTGAAACAATAGTGGTGGGACTTGAATTGGATGAATGGTTGATAGGACCCGTAAGAATCCAACCAAATATGGTTTCTTGGGCCAGAAGTGATTCGCATACATTATGCTTGATTCCCGAACAAACAATAGATGGAAAAATGTCACCACCAATCAATAAGTCAATCTTCGAACTAGAGTTGAATTTAGGATCAGCCAGCTCGATTTGAGGAAGATTCGAAAATCTTGAATATGCAATGGTCTGTGATGGAAGATTACTTGACAAGTGAGGAACTACAAGAGCCGTTACCGGAATCGCTATTGAGTTGAGAACCCAATACAAAGGAACATTGATAGCAGAAACTGTTTCGTTTAACCCAGAAATTTGGTGGAGAAGACTGAGGAGTATCAACGTCTTTATGAAGAAGGGTGTTGTGTCTCTTCTTGCACTTGAAACAGTTAAGTTTGCTAATACAATTCCGTACACAATGAGTTTTAGAAAAGCAATTCAAACACAAACCTTCTTTTTTAATCTCATCTAGTCGTCGTTGTTGGTCCATTTTTAGGAATTTAGGACATTTTCGAATAGTATGAGTTTCTTTCGGGCATAACTGACATTTAAAACCAGTGACTTTTGCCTGAAAGCTATGAACCTTTTGTCTTGAATTTGAATTTATGCTAGATTTAGATTTCGTATCATTGCCTTTTGAATAAGAATTTCGAATTTCGGAGACCGACTCTAATGTTCTATGATGATTCGTAAGAAATTCGTCCAGATCAGACCATTTGGGTAGAGCAGTTTTATCTCGTAACCCCTGTTCCCATAATGTTAACGTTCTTTCTGGAAGCCTATTTGTGCATATAAACACAAAAATTGGATCCCAGCTAGTTACGTCAATATTATAAACTGTTAACATAGAGATACAGGAGTTTATATCTCTCTGTAATTGCTTTAATGATCGACCTGTTTCCGAACTAATTGTTTGAAGGTTGAAAAGGGTTTTTAACTGACCATTTATCAGAACCCTACGATTCTCATAACGCGAACACAGATTCTTCCACGCTAGATCGAAACCCTGATTGGTTAGAGGACATTTTCGTACAATTTCCTTTGCCTCTCCTTTTTTTTGGGAAAGGAAAAACAATTTTTCCACATTGCTGGCTTTTGAGTTGGAAACGACTGCCATGAAAATGTCCCGAAAAGTTGGCCATAAAGCATAATCGCCACCAAAAGTTTCGATTTCGACTGGCGGTAAATGGAGACCATGTGACACGGAATTATTCGAGTTTTGAGACACAAACAATTGCAGTATGTTGTGTAAGTACTTTTGTATTTCGATTTGAACGATTCAACAGAATGAAGTAATAAATCATCCTCATCTGTAACCTCCTTTTCAGCATCTACTAAAAAGTTTTCATAAGCTACTTTGAGACGTGACCAGCTAGTTCTTAGCTCTTCACGATGAACCTCGACTGCATGAACGGACGACAACGGATACCGATTGTCCCTCAGGTCTGCTTCAAACTCTATAATACTATCAGCTATTCTTATAAACTGATCCAGAGACATTTCGAAAATTATTATTTAATATATAGCTCAGACAAGTGGAATCAATTACGGGCTAGAAAGTAGTTGGACGTTAAGAGTTTTGGGCGAAAGTTTCGAAAAATGTCTTCCCCAATAATTTGAGCGAGCATTAAGGATAGTAAGTAGACAAGAGTAATTTTTTAGGTAAACTTTACGCAATTATCTAAAATCTCGAATTACGGGTTGAAATTCATAAAAGATTCCTAAAAGCGACGAAATTTAAATTACCCAACCAAGCACCTTAAATTGAAACTATATCATGTAAATCTTGACCAAATCAGTATTCACCATGCAAGAATACATAGGTTTTAAGAACTGGAATGTAAATCAGCTGTGAAGTAAAATCAATTTTCAAAGGTCGTTTACCCTGTAAACGACTGGAAAATTCCAGAATATTAGGCCTACGAACTTCTTTTGTACACACAAAAAAGTGTATTTATATTTATGAGGGAAACAAATGTTGTTACCCAAAGGCAGATCGTTGAAAATAACTAATTGTTATGCGTGATATATAAACCCTCCTTCGTATTAAAGGAATAAGGACAAAATCAAATGCTTTAGATAAACATTAATTGATAATTCTGACAAAGTTAATAGTTTGCTATTTGTTTCACAAAATGTGGTATATGCATATGTCGCAGATCGTAAAATATAAACGAGAACGGAATGAAAAAAAAAAAAAAAAATATGTGAGCAAGTCTATTGTTTCCCACAAACCAATCACTCTCTGCTGCTTATATACTTCCAATAGGGATTGCAGAGATATTATTGGAAAGCCATAAGGATCAGTGTTGCCGAGCAACTACACCTTTAATAATATTTATTGCAAGAAAATAAGTTAAATAATATATGCTTATATAGGTAGAATGGTTTATTTTTGTCTTATTCTTAAGTTTAATTACAAAATGAATTAAACCCAACCAGTATTTGAAGTAAACACACAAACTTTTTGAAAAATAACTTGAGCTTCGTTGGTTTAACATTTGGCTGAGATAGAATACTCTTTACTCGAATTGTAAAAATTAATAAATCATATTGCAACCTGGTTTTGTGGCTTCAAACTAATTTACTTAAATGTGCAATTACACAATGATCGAGAGAGTTCATAAAGTATTCTACTTATTTTGTGTTATCACAGCACCTCGGCAACACTTGATTAAGTATAACAGAAATGCCCTTAAGTTTCCAATGAGCAGACAATGAGAAGCTAAGTGCAAGAGATCACGTAGGAAATAAGAGATTCAGAAAATCATAGAATTAAGTTCCAAAAGTTGAACAATTACAAATTAATATTATTTATTACTCAGTGTAATTTTGTAACCACTTTGTTCAAATATTTTTTCATTATAGCATGATAATAAATATTAAGGAAATTTTGTTTTTGTTTTATCTTTCTCCTATTTTACTATTTTTGTTATAAATGTGATGGAAAAGGTTTTACTGATGTGTAGGCAAAATAGTCTTTGTTTATTAAAACGCCAGAATCAACTCCTAGTTACTAATCTCAAGCAGTGCTGCCAACCTTTTTTTGGAGAAATCGTCAATTTAAAAAAAATCGTCAAGTTAAAAAGAAAATAATCGTCAAGAAATCGTCAAGACAAAAATACGTTAAAAATACCAAAAACTTTTTTTATTAACTTTTAAATATTTTTATTTTATTTACATGTAAATAAAGTTATTATATAATAAAAAAATAATTAATTTAATTTTGGTATTATGTGACTTTACTTTGGTACATTTCTGTGTGACAGTTTTTTAATAAGTCATTTTTAATTGCTATATTAAAACACTCAGAATTATTTAACTTAAGATAATCTTTTGAAAACAATATTCCTTGTAATGTTGAAGAATCCAAAGCATTTCTGGTTTTTGTTTTATTTAAATTTACAATATTAAAAATTCTTTCAACGTTGGCCGACGAATGTGGTAGTGCCATTAAACTCGAAACAAATTGTGTTAAAATTGGGAAGGCCTTTGTATTATTGACTCTCTTTAAATTAGAAACATTTTTCCAAAACGCCAATGTTTCGAGTTCGGTGAATTTCATATTACGTAATTCTCGAACTTCATTATCAAGTTCTTGATATTCTTTTCCATTTAATAAATTTGGAAAAAGCTTGGCCAATTGTAAAATTGAATCATTTTTTTGTTTAAAGCTACGCTTGGTTCAATGGAGTTTAATCCTTCTAAAAGTTTATCGCCAAAATCAAAACGTTTTAAAATTTGTGAAACCAATTCAATATAAAATTGGACGCAGAATTCAACAAATATATTATATTGACTATTTTCAATATTTAAACTAGATTGGTTCTCCTTCACGTAAATGCCAAGATACACTTCATCTTTATTTAAAAATATGTCTTCGTTATTAAAACTTTGGATTTCAAAATTAACCAAATACTCTTCTTTCACAAAATTTGATAAAACGGTTTTTAACAATCTGGACAACTCAGTTTGTTGACATTATTTATAAGTCGAAGAATATACTTTAAAAAATAAAAATATAACTGGTGAATACCGTTCAAATTATTTAGTATGTCTTCGGCTGTGTCTATACCATCAATATTGACCGCGAATCCAAAATATATTTTTAATGGCTCGAAAAGTTCAAGTAAACGGTTAACAACTGATTCCAGTGAAAGCCACCTGGTATGTGAAGGATGAAGAAGTTTTTTCGGTTTGAATTCCAATAAAGATTGAATTTGTTGAAATTGATTATTTCTTTTATGGCTGTTTGAGATGTAATTGTATATATTACGTGTCAAAGTTTCCACTGATGATGGCAGCTTCGAACAGGCATATGATGAGCACAGCGCTAAGGAATGGCACACGCATTTTAAAATAAACAAATTAGGTATTTCTTTTTTAAAATGGCTTGCCACAGAATTGTGTTTTCCTGTCATATTGGGGGACCCATCTGCGGCAAAGCTTATCATGTGTTTTTGATAATCAATCTTGTTATCCAAAAAATATTTTTTTATTGCTGTAAATAAAGAGGCTGCATCACATTTATCGACTTCAATCAAACCAAAGAAGAAATCATATATTTTAAAATCTAGACAAACTCTTGATACCAAGCACATCAGTTTTTTGTTACTGATATCAGTTGATTCATCTATACACAACGAAAAAGCATTGGTATTCATGATTTCACATATTGTTTGGAGCTGGGTTTTACCGACAGCATTTTTTATAATGGCTGTAGCTTTTGTTCTTCCAATCGATATGTTTTTTGCATAATCGGAATCTGTAAAAGACAAATGGTCCATTGCTGGTTCTGTAAATATGTATGTTAATTTAATATACTAATTTACATTAAATGAATAAAGACTTACTTACCACTTCTAATAACAAACTTATCCATTTTTCAATTATATGTAAGTGTATTTTTTTCTTTCAGATGAACTTGTATATTACTTATCCTGTGTGTTTTTTAGCTTTTAACTTTTAACTGACAAAATTTTACAGGTTACTATGTTATGGAAACAAAAAAAATGTGTACAGTATACTTTTCTCTTTTTCACACAAATGACGATAAATCGTCAAAGTTGGCAGCGCTGATCTCAAGATTCAATGAAAGAGATTTAAAATGATAAAATGTTGGTACTTATGTTATCTATTACATGACGTTTTCTAAAGTGTGAGCAGCAAAGAGTGCCGAACAGTTAAAGAGGTTGATGATATGTAATAATAAATGAAATGAGATATATGTGGATGATAAGAGAATGATAATGGTGAGACAAGAGAAAATTAAAGTCGTGTTCAGTATAAAATGGTATAAAGAAAAAAATTATAAGAATATGATAGATTAAAATATTAAAAAAAGAGATGGACAAATCGAGCATACATGGATTTGCATTTTTGTTTGCTGAAAAAAGGAACATAAGTCGGAGGGGAGGAAGGTAAGGAGAAATGGATAAAACCCGTACCCGGAGAATAGGGTACTTTCAAAGCCAAAATAAATTTCTAATTTTATTCGAAGATTTCAATTTTGACTTACATAAATGACGCCTGGTAGTGTTAGATGAAATTCTCGTTTTTTCTTTAATATGTGAAGTAAATTTCTCCAATCTTTCCCTGGTAGTATTTTATTTTTCTTTCAAATCTTTTTCTCCCTTGATTCGTTGGACTGGCTAGATGTTTATCTCACTTGCAATTTTTTTTTTTTATATTTACATAATTTCAATTAATTTTTCTCAAATTTTATGATGGCTACACGAGGTAGCATAGCATTGAAAAATTTAAAAAAACCAAAAAGAACAGTTCTTGTGAACTGGTTTGAATGCACTTTCACTACTAAAGTAATTAAACAGCAAATGACAGAACGTACCTTTGTTATGTAGATATGTATGTATGAATATATGACAGCGACCACACACAATCCAATATTGAATTCCCAGAGAGCTTCTTGTAATTTCCAATCCGGTTCGATTGGACCAATGTTTGTTTGAGAAAGAAAGAGTTTGGAACCTGGTTGGAGATTTGTGGAATTAGTTTACCTCTGGGCCGATAGATTAAACAAAATAAATGTTTATTTATTTTGTTTTCTCATAAGTATCAAACCCCAATGAACAATTTAGGGTGAAAAGAAAGAACCAAGAAAATAAAAAGAAACAAGAGTTAGAGGTTGGATAAAGAAATTTATTGGGTGCGGTAATGAATATACCTTTTCTCTACGGCTGCCAAAAGAACAAGAAAGCCCAAAAAAAATGGATAGAAAGTAAACAACATGGTAGACATTTTCGGCCAAGTTGTTCACTAGTCTTGACGTTTTGCTTGAGCTCATGCTTGAGCATATATGTGATGAAAAAAGGGGGAAACTTATGCACATCACTGTTGTTTATGCAAAAGTCGATGTTACGACTTTTGGCATTAACAATATTAATTATATTATCATTAAATAAAACTACAACACTTTTAGAAAATTTAAGAAAAAGTATAATATTATTCACGAATTATTTTCATAAAAAAAAATTAAAAATTTTGTGTGGAGAATAATTTTGAACTAGAATTAGAAAAATTATTTTAAAATGAACAAAAATGTTTGCATAAATTAATATTTCGTAAATTTTACCATATTTATTCAAAATTCACTTTTTTCAATTTATGTAAATTAATTTTTCCAAGATTATTTTGCATTATACTAAAATATTTCGTACTATTTCGTATATATTACGAAAGAAATTCGTGGTGCGAAACAACGAACGATTCGTACAATGTACGACATTTTTCGCCTATATTAGGCATGGATTTTTTCAATGTATGATAAACGAAATTTTATATTTAATGCATATGGGAGGTGCCAAGTTCTTCGTGCGAAATTCGAAGAATTTAGTTCCATTAGTTTTCCAGATAAACGAATTTTTGTCTTTAATTAATATGGGAGGTGCCGCTCCCCTCAAGGGTAGTCCGCCAATTTATTACCCGATATGTTTAGATGGATGTTAAAGTTATTCGTGCAAAATTCGCCTACTTTTTGTCCTAAATGATTATATTAGCACTAAAGTTGCTCCGACAAAATTTGAGGACTCTAACTGTTATATTATCTAAAATATACGGATTTAATATTTTCTTAATATGGGCGTGGCTCCTCGCCCACTTGGAATTTCAAAATCAAAAGTAACCTATTACCTATTCCAGCCGTGAAAGCGTAACAAACACACAAACAAACAAACAAACAGTCTGTTTTATATATGTACTAGCTATACCCAGTGTGCTTTGCTACCCTAAAAGGAATATGTATAAATAAAAATCCCACTTTACGACTTTAAAGATCTTTACTAAAATAGATTTCCAGATTTATAATATGTTACGTATGAGAGATGTCAAGCAAATTATTGCAAGTTCGCCTGTTTTCCATCTATCGCCAATTTCTATCTATCTATAAAAAAATTTGAATAATATAAGAGATTACAAGAAGCACGAAATTTTGTAATTAATTCATGTATGTTGTGCCAAGCCACCCATTGAAATCCGCCCGTTATGCTCTAAATGTTCACATGAATTTCAAAGTTCTTCATGTAAAATTTGAAGATTCTAGCTCTAATAGTTTCTCAGATATACGAAATTTTCTATTTGATTCATATGGGGCTTCAAGACTCCCCGCTTTTTTCCTCCAAAATGTTCAGATGAATATTTAAGTTCTTCGTGCAAAATTTGTTCCCCCTAATGCTAGTCCGCCTACTTTTTGTCCTAAATAATTATATTGACACTAAATTTGCTCCGACAAAATTTGAGGACTCTAACTGTTATATTATCTAAAATATACGGATTTAATTAAGAAAATATTAAGGCGTGGCTCCTCGCCCATTTGGAATTTCAAAATAAAAAAGTAGCGTATTACCTATTCCAGACATACAGGAATACGCTGTGAAAATTTGAATAAAATCGGTTCAGCCGTTCAGTAGTCTAGAACGCTCAAACATACAAACAAACACACATTCATTTTATATAT